>NC_045501.1:1257713-1496958 GCF_009650955.1 Corvus moneduloides | reverse complement strand
CACAAATGGATCCCAACGAAGCAGGGAATCCTCACGGATCCAGGAATGCTCCAGGGCACCCCCAGCTCCGCTCAGGGGACACGGTGGCAGCCCGTGCCCGCGTCCCCTCCGTCGGGGTTTATAGGAAACGGCTCTGCGAGGAAGCGCCCGGCTCTCCTGCCCGAGTGAGCGTTTCTTTCCAGCCGTGGGCGCCCCGAAAGGCCCCTCCGTGCCCGGGATCCGGTGTGAGTCAAAGCCGGAGCCCTGGGGTTTAACCACAACCCCCAGAGCTGCCGTGTCACAGAGGAGCCGTACCAGAGGCGTTTATAAGAAATGGAGGGGCTGCCTTGAGGGGGGAGGGACCCCAGCTGGCACCGGAGCTGTGCCCACCCACCCCTTGGGGACAACTCCTTGGGCTCCATGGCTCGGATCTCAACCCGCGTTTTCTGCAAAGGGCCCGGCGCTGCTTCAGCCTCTCAGCTCAGCCCCTTCCAGGGGTGCCTGGATCACCCCAAAGTGCCCAAATCACCCAAGGGTGCCCATATCACACTGAGGCGACCCCAGGTACCTGCATTCATCCCCCCTGGGTGACTGTGTCCCAGCCGGGTGCCCGGTGCCACCATCACCCTGGTGCCTACATCACCCCAGGGTCCTCTCGTCACCCCTGGGCACCTGCATCCAGCAGGGTACCTGATCCCTGCGTCATCCCTGCATCCAGCCGGGTGCCCGGTCCCTGCATCATCCCTGCATCCCGCTGCGTTCCAGGTGCCGGCATCACCCCTGGGTACCTGCATCCAGCTGTGTTCCAGGTGCCAGCGTCCCTCCAGGGTGCCCACATGACTCTCAGGCGCCTGAATCCAGTCTCTGCCCCACCCTGGGGTACCCACACCCCGAGCGGGGCTGCTCCTTGCATCCCCCCAGTTCTCCTGCCCCGCCTGTATCTGCCCTGCCAGGCCTGTCCCCGCTGTCGCTGTCCCACACGTGTGCCAGCAGCTCCTGACCTCTCGCAGATGCTCTTCCTGGACAGACACAAGGTTTCCCCACAGCCTGGGGAGGGAGGACCGCGCTGGTGGCACCCGCAGTGCCCGGTGACCTCCTGCCCTCCACACTCAGGACATCCCGGGGTGGCCGAGGATGCGCCGTGTCCCCTGCCGGCCACGCCACCCCAGCGTCCCTCATTCCTGTGATGGCATCAGCTCTTTGCATCCTTCTGCCGTCACCCCCTCCCCGTCCCCAGCCATGGGGTGGGGGGGGGGGGCCGCGGCCTCAAATGACAGCGGCGGGGGGGGACACACAAACCCAGCCCCGGCTGCCATGTGCCCAGCGCCATCACGGCTGCTGCGGAGAGACAAGTGCCACCGGGCCCCTCGGGGAGCCGCGGGCCGCCCCGGACCCGCCGCCTCGCTGCGGGGAGGTGACGGAGCCAACGCGCCGTGACACGGGGCTCGCGGACCCCCCCCCGCCACGGCCAGCGCCTCGCCAGAGCCCGCCGGGGGGGACTTCTCGGCTGTCACAACCCATCTGCGTCCGGGGCAGCGTCAGCCGGAGCCGTAAGTGGGGTTAAACTCGGGGTCACCCGGATCGAGCATCCAAAGGGGGGGGCTGGTGGAAAGGAACAGCCCCCTCCCCAAATCCCTCAGCGTCCTGGCACCCCCTGCCCCCGGTTGTCACCAGGGTGAGACGCAAGGGGTGACGCTCTGGGCAGGCGGCGGAGGGAGGGACAGAAAATGTGTCCCCGGGTCTCTGAGTGGCTCTCGGGGACAGCAGCGGTGGTGGCCAGGCACGGCGGTGGCCCCGTGGCTGACGTGTCCCCCCAGGGAGCTGCTCCTCGGCTCTTGCTGCGGGTCACCGCGGCCATGGGGACACGTGGGGCCGCCACGGACACGACCCGCGGCTGCTGGCCCCGCTCTGGCCGCCGGCCCAAAATCCAGCACCCGCCGGGCGCCCGGGGGCCACGGACAGCGGCAGCCTGAACTCCCGGTGACCCGCCGGGACCGTGGCTGCGGCCACCGCGGGGCCACCCCGGCACCGGGCCACCCTCACGGGAAAACTGGGGGTGTCCTAAAGCGCTGCAGGGCTGCTGCAGCGGCGTTTTGGGGACCATCTGGCCCCGCCTGGCCGCAGGAGCCGGGTGCCGGGCAGGTGGGATTTGGGGCTGGGGTCCCACGGCCCTGGCACAGGCTCATGGTGTGGGTGGCGTATCCCATTCCCATCACCTCCATCGCCCCCCTCCCTCCTTTTCGTCCCCCCCCCGTCATCTCTCGGACTCTCGCGGTGCCTCCGGACCCACGGGCGGCTCCTTTTAGCCCGCGGCTGAAATGAAACCGGCTCCGGCTCCTTCCCCGTGACCTATTTTTAACATTTGATTGGGATTTGGTTGGTTTGGGTTTTTGTTTTTCTTTTCTCTCCTCCTTTCCTCCCTCTTCCCGAGCTCCGGCCCCGGGTGCGACCGCGGTGTCAGCCCCGCGTCACATCAATTAACGCGCGCGGGGCGTCATTTGTCACTTTGCATTTCCCCACGGCCCCCTCCTCGTCGCCGCGGCGGTGGCGGGGGGCTCGCGCCGGGCTGGGGGTGACCCCCTCCCTCATTCCCTCCCTCTTCCCCCCCTCCGGTGTGGCGGGGACGAGGATGCTCCTCCTGCCCCGCGGTTTTTGGGGGGCCGGGACCCGGCAGCCTCTGCTGCTGCCGCCCACCTGGGTGGGGTCCCGGTGCTGGGTACGGGGGTCGCCGGCGGGGGCCAGGACACCCGAGTCCGGCCCCCCCCGGCCCCGAGCAGCCGGTGCCGACACCTCCACTTCCGTCGGCAGGGCCCCCACGGGTATTTTTAACTCCCGGCTCTGCCGCTTGGCACGCGCTGAGTGTCCGTGCCCGCCGCTGTCCGGCCTCCAGCTGCCTCCCCCGGCCCTCGCCGCCCCCCGGGGCAGGACCGGACCCTCCTGAGCCGCATCGGATGCTCCGGGAGTGCATGGGACAGGATTGGGGCTGATGGGGCAGGGTTAGACCCTATTGGGGATGATCAGCGCCCACAGAGCAGGGTGGGACCCCGCAGAGCGGGATGGGGCCGTGCACGACAGGATGGGATCCCTTGGGGCAGGATGGGATCCTGTGGGGGATATCAGCCCCCAAAGAAGGGGGTGGGACCCTTCAGAGTGAGATGGGATCCCACTCCCCAAGGAGTCAGGGTGAGACTCGTCCTGGCAGGACAGGACCCTGCAGCACAGGAGGGGAACCTATGGAGCAGGACTGGACCCTATAGGGCAGGATTGTTTCAAACAGGGCAGGATGGGGAGCTGGAAAGCAGGAATAGGCTCCATGGGGCAGGATCAGACTCTGTGTGGGGGAAGATGGAACCCTGCAGGGTTGGCCCCTATGGATCCTGCAGGATCTGGATGGGAGGCCGTGGGACAGGACGGGATCTGACAGGCAGGACCGTCCCCTGTGGGGCAGGATTGATCCCAGTGGGGCAGGACCGGTACCTGTGGGGCAGCATCCACATCTCCATCCCTTCCGCCGGGCAGGACCATCCTCATCCCCATCCCACAGGGGTCCAACCCCTCCATGTCCGCACGTCACCCGTGTCTCCGAGCCCGCGGGACCCCTCCCCTGCCCTGATCCCCGACCGGGGGGAGACTTTGGGGAGGGCGCT
Source organism: Corvus moneduloides (assembly GCF_009650955.1). Classification (NCBI taxonomy): domain Eukaryota; kingdom Metazoa; phylum Chordata; class Aves; order Passeriformes; family Corvidae; genus Corvus; species Corvus moneduloides. The sequence continues at coordinate 1,493,332 of NC_045501.1, read as the reverse complement.
GGCAGCGGGGCGGGTGATCCCGCACACGCGCGTGCCCGCGGGGGCCGCGTGTTGTCAGAAGCTGTAGCCCGTGTCTCGCCCGCCGTCCCCCCGCCCGGGCAGCGCACATCACTCCCCGGCCTTCGCCTCCCGCTGACGAAGAGGAAGGGCCGGGGGCGCCAGCCCGGAGCCCCCCGCGCCTCCGTCACGCTAAGCCGGCCGGACAGGGGCTGCAGCCCCCCCCGGCGCTCCCCAGGGAGCCGCGGCTCTTCGCCGAGGATCCGGCTGCGGCTGAAGCAAATCGCCTCGTACAGGAGCGGGGCGAGGGGCCGGGGATGGCGGCGGGGGGTGAAACGGACTCCCCCCGGCCCGGCGGGTGCGTGCGGGGGGGGGGCCCATGCGCGCACACGGGCACGGGCACAGCTGCGTCCTTGCACACGCACGACGGTCCCTGGCACACCCGCACACCCACCCGGCCCCCTCGCACACCTCTGCACACCCACGGACACCCCCCAGCACACTCACGCACCCCCCCGCAGCCATTGATCCCCCACGCGCGGGGGGCACCCCGGGCAGGGTGACACCTGAGCGCGGTGTCACCGAGCCAGGGACACACGGTGGGAAGCTGCCCGCGCACGCTGCCACCTCCCACGCAGGCTGCCACGGCCAGGGTGAGGAAGAGGAGGAGGGACCGGAGCCGAACCGCGGATCAGTCTCCGGGGGAGAGGGGACAGGATCGTTGCTGCAGCAGGGACCAGTGACCCGCCACCGCCGAGTCCCGGCAGCGGGACTACCCCGGGGAGGGGTTTTTGGGGGGATCTCCTGGCAGGACCCCCCGGTGCCACCCAACGCCAGCGCTCCCCGGGGGCGCGGTGACAGCGGCGTTGGTGAAGGGGGACAGGGGGCACGGGGGGCACGGGGGGCACGGGGGACAGCGGTGCTGGCGGCGCGGGGCTCAGCACCAGGAGGGTTTTGGATGGCAGCGGCTGGAACGATGTTAATGACTTTTCTTCCTGTCGCTCTCCTTTTACACCGAGGGCAGCTCCGTAACCAGAGCCGCTTCCTTCCCCGAGATTAAGGAGCCGTCTGCTCGCCCTCCCCGGGCCGCTGACACCCCCCCCCGCACCCCCCCGCGGAGCTGCCACCGAATTGTCACCCCCGGCTGGCCCAGGCCTGGCCCTGGTAGCGCTGGGGAAGGGACGCCCACCCCTGTCACCCTTGGGTGCCCCCTTTCCCGCGGGTGCTGAGCATCCTCCCAGCGCTGCTCAGGAGCTGGGCAGGGGGTTCGAGGGTCCCCAACGGGAAACGGGCTCGCCACGACCCCCCCCCGCTCCCCTCCTTCTCCCCGGCCCCCCGTGGGGCTCCGCCAAAGCGGGGCTGCCCGGGGTGGAGCGCGGCGCCCGCCCGCCAGCGCGGGGTGGTTTGGGGCAGGAAGGAGGAGGGTGACAACGCCGGGGTGCAGGGTGAGGAGCCGCGGCGTGGGGGGACCCTCCACGGGGGGAGCTGAGCCCCCCCAAACCCACCGCTGGCGCTGCCTGTTGCCCACTCGTCGCCCGTGACTCGATTTCCCCTGCCCGCTGTGACTCAGAGGACGCTGTTGGTGGCGGGGGACCTGGCCGGGTTTTGCGGGGGGGGACACAAAGTGCTCGGAGTGGCCTGACTGTGGGACAGGAGGGGGCTTTGCAAGGTGGGAGCCCGGGGGGGCTCTGGGAGGGCTCCCAGCATCGCTCTGCTCCGGGGTGAGGCGCGGGGGGAACCGAGGATGTGGCTCCATCCCTCGCAGCCGGCGCTGGCTGCAGGTGGGCGGCGGATGCGGCCCCGGGCCGGGGGTCCCCCGGGTGGGTGGCAGGTGGCCGGGCCGGCCCGGGAGCCCTGCGGTTTGCAATTCATGCCTCCATGAACCGCTCGTCACCGCGCTGCCTTCGAGCAGCAGCGAGATGCAAATTCCTCTGGGGTGGGGGCAGTATTTTTGGTTTTCCCTGAGACCAAATTTAGCCCCCGCGGGTGCCCGGTGCCCTCGTGCTCATTTTAATAATGAAAACAGGAACAATGCCATTGACTAAGAAAATTACCCCCAAGTTTCCCCTCGCTGCCCAGAAGCCAAATTCCTGCCGCGTCCTTCCACGGAAGCCGCGGAACCTGCCTGGGGGCTGGGCTGGGGCGAGGTGTGGGGACAGCGGGGTTTGGGGACACTTTGGGGACTTCAGAATTGCACCGCCGGCTGGTTGCAACCCCCCGCCCAGTCCCTCTGCGGGGTTTTGGCTCTGGGATCAGAGGGATGATGCCCACGCGCGGGGAGATGCAGGATGGTGACATTTCCCGGAGGTGACAGGGGACAAAGGATGTCCGGGATAATCCCTCCACCAAGGGTCCAGCCCCCATCCCGTGCCGGCGCTGGAGACGCCAGGGATGAGGGGGAGAAACTGAGGAACGGGGCGATGTCAGGGCTGGCTCAAGGATGTTTGGGATCCCGGGAATCCTGCCGGGCAGGGACGCGGGCTTGGCGCGGGATGCGGCCCGTGGTGACAAGTGTGTCCCCAGCCGCGGGGCGTATCCTGCAGCGGAGCCGCTTCCTCCTGGCCCCTCTGTGCGGGCGTTGGGCGAGTGCCGGAAGCCACACGGGTGGCCAGGAGGGACCGGGCAGGGTGGCCACACAGTGCTGCACTCGACCACCACCGTCCCCTCCCCCCCGGGGACGCTCGGGTGTGCGACGTGCGCGTTGCATCAGCCACCCGCGGAGGGGAAACTGAGGCACGGGGCTGGGAAAGGAGGGGATTTAACCCCGAGGAGGTCCCGGCGCTGCTGCCCTCCAGGAAGGGCCCTGCGGGTGAGGATGCCGGGCTGTGGGAAGGGTTGGACCCCAAATCCTGGTGGCCCCTCGTCGTGGAGGGCCGAGCTCAGGCAGCTTGGACCGTCCCATCCCAAGGGACGCTGTGTCCCAGAGGTGACCGGGGTGTCCCAGAGGTGACCGGGGTGTCCCAGAGCATCCCTGTCACCGGCCAATGGGACAGTCGGAGGCTGTTCGAGGTGACGGTCAGGACACGGCTCCTGTCCCTCCTGTCCCTCCTGGCCCTGCGCGAGTCCTCCCTGCACGGGGACACTTGTGACAACCATCTCCCCAGGAGTCCTGCCGCGTCTTGCAGTGTCCCTGGTGTCACTTTACCGTGACAGGGGGAGACTCAAGGGCGTGACATCCTGAGGACGGGGCCGCACTCCTCGTCCCGCCCCTCCGGACCCCGCTGTCGGCACCATCCAGCACCCCCAGGATCGGGGGGATGCGGGATGGCGGTGGCAGGTCCCCAGCTGTGGGCACGGTGGGGACACTGGCGAGCCCGACACCCTCTGGGTGGCCACGCCGGCTGATCCCGCAGCGGGGGGGGTGTCCCTGTGAATTTATCCTCGGCGGCGATGGTAAAACGGGAATGAATTAGCACGCGGTGACGTCAGGAGCACTTGTGCCGCAGCGCTCGCTCTCCCCCCCCCGTTAATGAGTCGCTCCCCCCCATCCTTAACCCCCCTCAGGCCTTTCTTTTCCCTCCTAGGAAAAACAAAATTCTGGAAATTTCCTTGTTTTCCTTCTTTTTCTCACTTGGCAACTCGGCGGGGGGGTCCCCGCTCGGTGGGTTGGGAGGGGGTGGCAACTCCCTGGCAGTCTGGGGGTGTCCCCTGAGGGCGGGCACAGCTGCGCGGGGGGGTGCTGTCCCCACTGCGAACCTCAGGGAGCCGGAAAAGTGTGGGGAGGAGGGTGGTGGGGATCAGCAGGGAGGGATTTGTACAGAGATGGAGGGCCGGGACCCCTCTGAGCGACGGCACCGGTGAAAAGCCGGCCCGAATGGCCGCTAAGCTGTGTCTGCTGGGCCAATACACAACCCCCGGGAGACCCCCGAGGCCCCGCGCCTGCCCTGGCCCGACTCCCCGTGGGGACCGGGGGAGTCCCGTCCTCCCGTCCATCCACCCCCTACGGCCGCCCTGCGCATCCTTAACTCCCCATTTCCTCCTGGCCCACAGCTGGGCCGCTCCGTGGGGGAAGCAGGGCTGTCCCCATTCCTCATCCTCATCCCTGTCCCTATCACTGACCCATCTCCATCCCAGGCCACATCCTCATCCCTGTCCCCATCTGCAATCCTGTCCCCATTCCCGTTCCTGTCACCATCTCCATTCCTATCCCTATCCCCGTCCCAATCCCCATCCCTGTCCCCATTCCTGTCCCCTGTCCCCATCCCCACCCCATCCCCATTCCTGTCCCCAGACGCTCCCACTGACCCCTGAGGATCCCCACCCGTGACCCCGGATCCCAGGGGACTCAGGTGTGGGTTTGGTACAGACCCACCCGTCCCCCCTTCCCTCCTGCCCCTCCCCACTCCAGAGGGGTCCCACGGGAAGCAGCCCAGCTGCCAGGAGGGGGGACAGTGGCGGTGCCACTCGTGCTTCCGTGCGGTGTGGGAGCGGTGGGAGCGGGATGCCACCGAGCCACCCCCACCCTCCCGCGGCGCTGCCCCACTGGGAATGGAAAGTATTGACGAGAGCCGAGCTGGGCATCTGCCAAGGGAAGCGGCCACTCCGGAGCCAAATGCCTCGGTGGTGGCTCCAGGGGACACCGGGACTTCCCCAGGCGCAGCGGGGTCAAGGACAGGTGCCGGGAAGGCCTGGCCTCGGGGTGGGCACGGGAATGGGCACGGGGGGTTGGCACGGCTTGGCTGAGCTTCCCGGGGGTCTCACACCACCCCAAAACCAGCAGAAAGGGAGGGGGGACCAGAAGGGGCCGAGCCCTCAGTGCCGGTCCCCAGGCGTGTCACCCCTCCGGTGACTGCAGTGACACCAGAGTAGGGGAGGCCCCGAATTACCCCATCCCTGTGTCCCCCTAGAACCCCAAAACACGGGCAGGACCGTGCCCCCCCCCCCCCCTTATCACTCCATCCTCTCTCCCCACAGCGTCCTTGTCCCCTCCCGTGTCCCCACCCCTGTCCCACAGTCCCGCGGCTCCTCCCATGTCCCCCATGCCCTCCCCACGTGTCCCCGTCCCGTCCCGCTCTCCCCGCGCGTTGCGGTCCCTGCGTGGCCCCCTCCCCGCCCCCGGCCCGCCCCGGTTGGTGGCCGCCCCCGCGGGGGTGGGGAGGGGGGCGGAGGGCGGAGCTCCCGGTGCGGAGCCGCTTCTTTGGATAAGAGGCGCGGGGCCACGGGGATGGGCAGGTGGAGCGTGTGAGGGCACCGGCGGCAGCGGGGCAGGGCACCTCCCCCCCCACCCCCCCCGGCAATTTTTTGGGGTTTTCCGGGTGTTTTAGGGTATTTTTTGCGGCGTTCGTTGTTTCGCCCCCTTCCCTCTTGGCTGTCCTCGGGGCCGCCGCCGCCGCTCGGGGCCCCCCCGGCACTACCGGGCATGGAGGGGGCGGCGGGAGCCCGGCCAGGCGGGCAGCGCTGACCGGTGCCGCTTCCCGGGGCCGCCGCCGGCGGGGACCCCCATGAGCGGCTGAGCGGGGCCGGTGCCCCCCGCCCGTCCATGGGCGCGCTGGAGCCGGGCACCGGAGCCCCCCGGCCCGCCGCCCCCATGCTCAGCGCCGCCGCCAGCTTCGCCAAGGAGCCGCCGGGCCCCCGGGACATCTCCGCCGCTTTCTTCGCTGATGGAGGGGGACCGGAACCGGGAGCTCCCCCGCTCCCTTACGGCGCTCCCGGCGGCTTCAGCGGCCGGTTCCTGGGGCCCTGCCCGCCGTACCGGGCGCCGCCGCCTCCCGCCCCGCCGGTGGAAGGTTACGGGGGTGCCGAGGGTGGTTTTGGCGGCGGGGGGGGCCCGCTGTGCCCCCCGCTCTGTGCCCTGCCCGGGTACCGGGCGGCCGGGAAGGTGCAGGTGATGCTCAACAATTACCCGCTCTGGGCCAAGTTCCACAAGCACCAGACCGAGATGATCATCACCAAGCAGGGCAGGTGAGCCGGGAGGACCGGGGGGGGGCTCTGGGGGAGGACCGGAGAGCCGGGGAGCACCGGGCGAAACCGGGGCTGGGAGGCGGAGGGGCTCTGGGAGGGATTGGAGGGGGTTGGGGTGGACCGGAGCGCACCGGGACGGAGCGGCACGGGGGAGCAGCGGGGCGCCGGCGGGGACCGGGGTGTGCCGGGACGGGGGAATGTCGGAGGGCTCGTGAGGCACCGGAGAGGACCAGCTGGGGGCACCGAGGGGAACCTGAGAGCACCGGGGGAACGAGACCCGGGGCACCGCGACAGAGTCCGGCAGTGACACCCGGACCCGCACAGGCACCGGGGGTGGCAGGAGGGGGGGGGTGCGGGGGTGGGGACACCGGCAGTGAGAGGGGTGGGACAGGCCGGGGACCCTGGCCCGGTGAGGGGCTGAGGGGTCCTGCCTCGTCTCCCCAAAGGACTGGAAGTGTGGGAGGTGTTTGTGGGGCTGGGGGTGCGAGAGGGGACGCCCATCCCTGTGGGTTCGGAGAAAAGCCTGTGAGGGGGAGGCAAAGCATCGCAGATACCCCCTGGTGTTGTTTCCTGGGGGAGTTGAGGCTTGTGGGAAGGAGAAAAGGCTCTGGGGGTTGTCCCCACCTGTGTCAGGGAGGGACAGGGGGGTCAGGAAGGTGGCAGAGGTGGTGTCGCTGCCAGGGGCCCGCAGGCAGCTTTGATCCAGCCCCAACCCACGGGCCGGATCCGGAGCTCGGCCCTGCAACAAGTGGCGAGGACCTGCTGCTACCCCGCAGCGCCGTGGGAGGGTGGGTGACACCCACTCCGCTCACTCCTCTGGGGTGGAAACCCCCTCTGCTCCACGGGGCAGGCAGAGCCCGGCTGCCCCACGTGTGACCAGGGAAGGGGGAGCATTTTGGCCACCTCCCAGCTGCCAAAAACGCCCTTGGTAACGCCACAGCCGGGCACTCGCTGTCCTCTCCGTGCTGCCTCCGGCCTGGGGTGTGCACCCGCTGCAGGTTCCCGGGGCTGGGAGAGGACTGGGGAGTTTTTGGGGGGCTGGAATTCTCCCTGCCTCTGCTAACACCCCGATTTGGGGAGTCTGGGTGCCATACAGGCCCTGTGGGGCCGTGGAGTCACCACGACTTGGAACGAGGGGAGCCCAAAACGCTGAGCCCATCCTTGGGCTGCACACTGGTGTGATGAGGGTGAGGGGAACCAGACTTTGGGGGTCTCAGTGGGATCGCGCTGGGAATGGGATCACGGCAGGGCCACCACCAGATCATCCCGAGGGGTTCCCAAAAACCCCGTGCCAAGGGGAAACAGGGCAGCACCCCCCATTCTGCGCGCCCAGCAGCTGGCACAGACCCCCCCCCCAGCCCCTCCTGCCGCGCAGCCCCCCCTGCCCAGCCCCATCCCTGCGCCCAGGGGGTCCCTTTCTGCCCAGCGCCGGGGCTGCCTCGCTCGGCCGAGAGACAGATGGTGTCACTTCGATGCTGAGCCCAACCTGCTTAATGTGTTGGAAGTCTAAACACGTTAGGGCCGCTTGGTTTGCCACGGCCGTGCCCGGCCCCGCTCCCCCCGCTGCGCTCGGGGATGCTCCGAGCGAACCAGGGCCGGCACGGATGGGGTGGTACATCCCCAGTGCCAGCCGTGAGGGTGGCGGGGGTGGCGGGCACCCCAAATGGTTGTTGTTGCCCGCCACGCTTCAGGCCTTGCCGGGAATGTGTTGAAATTCAGCTTTTTTTCTCCTTTTCTCCTCTCTTTCCCAGCTGGGTGCTGGGGCAGTGCCCTCGCTGCTGTGTCGGGAGCTGCTGCTGAGGGGCTGGAAATCGGGGTGGCCCCACAGATCCCGTCCCCTCTGCCCCGCTGCACCTCTGCCTTCGGCTGCCAGCCTGAAACCAGGCGATTTTGGGATATTTTTCTCCCAGCTCCATCCCCCAGGATGGCTCTGCAGAGGGGCTGGGGGGCTGAGAGTGGGGTTTGCTCTGTGCAGGGGGGGCTCACGGCAAGCCCAGCCTGTGGAGAACGTCAAACCCAGAGCCACAGAACATCCGTTTCCCCCGACCCTGAGCTGCTTTTGCAGCGCTCGGTGTGCAGGGCCGGGCTGCAGCGCGCCTGACACACAGGAAAAACCCCAGCGCGGGGCTCGAGGGGGGACGTGAGCCCCAAACGGGGACCCGAGGGGGACCTGAGCCCCAAAGCAGGGACCTGCCAGGCTGGGGGGCTGCGGGGCAGGGCAGGGGACGCGTTCCCATCCCGCTGTTGGCTCAGCAGCCCCATCCCGCTGGTCCCTCAGCACTGATGGGGCTCAGCCCCCCGTGGACCCCTGGGGAGGAGTTGAGGCTGGTGGGGAGGGGGACATGGTGGCACTGGGATGAACCTGGCCAGGCACGGGGATTTACCCTGCTGGCACCTTTCCTGCTGTCCTGTGCCACCCCGTCCTGTCCTGAGCCACCCCACACCATCCCACCCCAACCACTCCGGTGCAGATAATTTCCTGCTGGTTCCCCACACCGGTCCCCGTCCCCGCTCCGTCCCCCGCGGCTCTTGGGGTTCGGCAGGGCAGGATTTCTGCGGAAACCCCCAAGGACTCGCCGGCACCCCGACAGCGACGGGCCCGGGGAATTCCTGCCGTTGGGTTCTGCAGTGGAGTCGGGGCTGGCTCTGCGTTTTGGGGGTGACACAGGGGCTGGCCCTGCCTTTTGGGGTGACACAGGAGCTGGCCCTGCCTTTTGGGGTGACACAGGGGCTGGCCCTGCCTTTTGGGGTCACACAGGAGCTGTCTTTGCGTTTTGAGGGGACGCAGGGGCTGGCGTTGCCTTTTGGGGTCACACAGGGGGCTGGGCCTGTGTTTTGGGGTCACACAAGGGGCTGGCTTTGTGTTTCGAGGGGACGCAAGGGGCTGTCCCCGTCATTTGGGGACACATAAGGGCTGTCCTTGCACTCGGGGTGACTCAGCACTGCTTTTGCGGGGTGCAGGGACTCTCTTTGCATTTGGGGACGCAAGGGATGGCTTTGCCTTCGGAGAGGACGCTGGGGGTGGCTTTGGGGACACAAAAGCTGCATTTTCACCTGGCAAACGCGACGGTGGCTTTGATTTGAGGGGTGGCCGTGCAGGAGGGGGAACACCAGAGCTGGCAGCGCCTTTTGGGGGGACTCGGGAGTGGCTCTCGGGGCTGACAGTGGCTGTCCCCCGCAGGCTGGGCTGGGGACACGCAGTGCCCGGCTGGCAGCTCGGCGGGGTTGGTGCAGCCGTGTTGTGACTTGTCACCGCATCCTGCTGCGCTGCGACATTTAGCTGTGCCCTGTCCCCCACGCCGGGCAGCGCAGCTGTGCCGTGCAGATGTGCCGTGTCACCGTGCCGTGCGTTGCCATGCCACCGTGCCATGTCACCGTGCCATGTCCAGCAGCCGTGCCATGTCACCGTGCCGTGCACTGCCGTGCCACTGTGCCATGTCACCGTGCCATGTCCAGCAGCCGTGCCATGTCACCGTGCCATGCACTGCCGTGCCACCGTGCCATGCACTGCCGTGCCACTGTGCCATGTCACCGTGCCATGTCCAGCAGCCATGCCATGTCACTGTGCCACGCACTGGTATGTCACCATGCCATGTCACCGTGCCACTATGCCATGTCACCGTGCCATGTCCAGCAGCCATGCCGTGTCACCGTGCCATGCACTGCCGTGCCACCGTGCCATGTCACCGTGCCATGTCCAGCAGCCGTGCCATGTCACCGTGCCATGCACTGCCGTGCCACCGTGCCATGTCACCGTGCCATGTCCAGCAGCCATGCCGTGTCACCGTGCCATGCACTGGTGTGTCACCATGCCATGTCACCGTGCCATGTCCAGCAGCCATGCCGTGTCACCGTGCCATGCACTGGTGTGTCACCATGCCATGTCACCGTGCCATGTCCAGCAGCCATGCCGTGTCACCGTGCCATGCACTGCCGTGCCACCGTGCCATGTCACCGTGCCATGTCCAGCGGCCGTGCCGTGTCACTGTGCCACGCACTGCCGTGCCACCACGCCATGTCCCCCTGCCCCACACCTGTGCCACGCCGCCGTGCAGCGGGGGCTGGGGCACGTCCCACGCGGCCGTGGTGGCTCCTGCGGTCCCTGCGCTGCCATCGGGGGAGGAGGAGGCTCAGGAAGCCGCAGCCCCCCCCGTGCTCTGCCGGAGCCGGGGGGCTGGGGAGGCTCCACTGCCTGGGAGGGTTTGATCTCCTGGATCTCCTTTCCTTCCACCTGGGCCCATCTTGGACACCGTCCCTGTTCCCTGTGTCCCCATAATGTCCCCTGTGTCACCAGGTGTTTTCTCTCGGTGTCTCCATCTCTCCGTGGCCCTCGCGACGCCCCGAACCGAGGGGTTCACGCAGGGACAAACCCCGAGAGCCCCGAAACAAAACCCTCCGAGGGTGAAACCAGCGGTGCCCACCCGACTTGGTGGGGGGAGCCCTCCGGGGGCACCTCCCAAACCGCAGTGACCAAACCCCGAGTCCTGCCCGAGCCGGAGCTCGAGCGCCTGGGGATTTAAAAATAAAGGCGAGGCGAGCGCGGTTTCGGGTCTTGCCCCCACCCTGCCGTGCCCGGCCGGCCCCGTGCGGTTTCTCCGCGGCAGCAGCAGCAGCGTGTGAGCGCCGAGCCGCGCCGGCTGCTCCGCTGGCAGCGCCGGAGAACGCGCTGTGGGAGCAAAGGGCAAAAAAAAAAAAAAAAAAAACCACCCAAAAAAAGCTGTTTTCTTCCTCTCTGCTCCTTGCAGCAGCTCGGGCTGGTGCAGCAGCCGCGCTGAGACCTCGCCCCGGGGGCAGCCGGCACCCCGGCTCAGGGCTCCGGCGGCACCGAGGTGGTTTTTAATGCGGTTGCAATTTTTATCAGCGGCTGGAACCCCCTTTTTCCTCGGAGCAGCCGCGTCGAGCTCGCTCCGGAGGAGATGCGAGCCCGCTGGGACGGCTCCTTTGGGGACACAAAGGGGAAAACGGGGGTCTGCGAGGGCTCGGGGGGACCCCTGGGGGAGCCGGGATGCTCAGGGCCAGCGTCCGTCCTGGACACGGGGAGCACGTGCGGCTCCTCGCCACGGCTGCTGCTCTCTCTGCTTCTTTCTCTTTTTAGTTCTCTTTTTATCTTTATCTCTTTCTTTATCTTTTATCTTTATCTTCTTTTTATTCTTCTTTTTACTGGTTTTACCTTCTTATTCTTGTTTTTAGTCTTCTTCCTCTTCTCCTTCTTCCTCTTCTCCTCCTGATTCTTCTTCATTTTTTCCTCTTCTTTTTTCCTTCTTCTTTTTCTTTTTTCTCTCCTTTTTGCTTCCTCGTTCTCTTTTTTATCTTCTTTTTTCCTCTTTTTTTTCACTTTTCTTCTTCGTTCTCTTTTTTATCTTCTTTTTATCTTCTTTTTTCTTATTTTTTCCTATTTTCTCTTCTTTTTTTCCTTCTTCTTTTTTCCACTTCTTTTTTCTTAACCTTCCTAATCTTTTTCTCTATTTTTTCCTTTTCTTCTCCTTTTTCTTCTTTCTCTTTCTGTTTTTCCTTTTTTTTTTCTTTTCTTTTCTTCTCTTTCTTTTTCTATTCCCCACTCTCTCGCAAGGGCAATTTTGAGTCAGCCGGCACCCGCTGACTTTTCTTTCCACTGCTCTTTGCACACCGCTCCCCCTGCGCTGCCCGAGCTCCGCTTCCTGCGGGGGCCACGGCCGATCCCCCGCCCGCTCCCGCCCGGCTCCCGGGGCTCCGTGAGCTCCCGGACCTTCCCTTTTCTCCTCGCACCCCTCCCAGCCCCTCTCCCCTCAGGAATTCGGGATTAATCCCCCTTCATTCCCTGCCTATGGGAGATCTCGCGTGTGGGTTCGAGGGGGTGGCTCCCTGGTGGGGGTGACATTAACGGCGTGCCCGGGCAGCGGGGGGGACGCTGGTGTCCAGCTCCGGCCATCAGAGCTCCAGAAGCCGCCAAAATCCCACGGCTGGAGAGCCGAGTCCGGCCGGAGGGGGCTGAACCGGTGCCCGAGGCCACGGCTGGAGGCCGCGCCGCGAACCTGAGCTGGCCACTGGGGCCACTGGGGCTACTGGGGCCACTGGGGCGAGTGGTCAGTGATGGACACGAGGGACAGAGCAGGCAGCAGAGATCTCCCAGCCTCGCACGGCGATTTGAGGGGACACCCGGGGGGACGCGGGGTGCAGCCCCGGGGGGGGGTGGCAGCTGCAGCCCTGTGGTGCCCCCCGGCCGTGCCATCGTGTCCCCTTCCTGCCCTTGGCGCAGGCTGGCGCCCAGCCCGAAATAGCAGCGGTGTTGGTTTCCGATCCGGAAGGTGCTTGGGGAGGGGGAGGAAGATACCGGGAGGGGGGGGATCGGCCCCGAGAGCATCCCCCAGCTGCTGGGGTCACTCAGCTCCTCACGGGCACCCAGCCGGCCGTGGGGGAGGGGGGGGTTGGGGAGGGGGGTGGGCACCGCGCTGCCTCAGTTTCCCCATCACCGCCCCTTCAAGTTGCCCTGTGTGCCAAGGGCCGAGCGGGGAGGGCTGACGGTGCCTGTGCCTCTGTTCCCTCCCCAGGCGCATGTTCCCCTTCCTCAGCTTCAACCTGTCGGGGCTCAACCCCGTGGCCCACTACAACGTCTGCGTGGACGTGGTGCTGGTGGACCAACACCACTGGCGCTACCAGGGCGGAAAATGGGTGCAGTGCGGGAAAGCCGAGGGCAACATGCCAGGTACGGGCTCTCCATCCCCTTCCTCATCCTCCTGGAGGTGCCGGGATGGGGGTGACGCTATTCCCGCTGTCCCCGCTGTCCCCCAGGGAACCGCCTCTACCTGCACCCCGACTCGCCCAACACGGGCGCGCACTGGATGCGGCAGGAGGTTTCCTTCGGGAAGCTGAAGCTCACCAACAACAAGGGCGCCTCCAACAACGTCGGGCAGGTGAGGGGAGGGTCCCGCCGCCGTGCCAGGTTGGGCCGGCTCCTCTTGGGACCCTCCCTGACCGCCCGCTGTCCGCTTTTCCCCCTCCCCCAGATGATCGTGCTGCAGTCGCTGCACAAGTACCAGCCGCGGCTGCACGTCACGGAGGTGAAGGAGGGCGAGGGGGAGGACGGGTACCCCTCCCCGCACACCCACACCTTCGCCTTCCCCGAGACCCAGTTCATCGCCGTCACCGCCTACCAGAACGCCGACGTGAGTACGAGATCCCCCTCCCCGTCCCGAGCATGGGTGTAGGCCCCCCACAAAAAAATCCCCCAACAGCACAGAAACTCCAGGAACCAGTAATCATCCCAGTGTCATCACAGCAACCCAATAACCCCCGCAGAGCAGCCCCATTAACCCCCCCCAGCACCCTCTAAGGTGTCCTCAGCGTCAGGAAAACCCCAAAGGCCTCCCCCTGTCTGCAGCAACTCTGCGATCCCAGGTACATCCCCTGCATCCCCTCGGCATTCCAGGACCTCCCCCTGCGTCCCTTCAGCATCCCAGACGCCTCCCAATGCCGCCCGTATCCCCTCAGATTTCCAGAGCCTCCCCGCGAATCCCTTCAGCATCCCACTGTCCCCCCCAGGATTGTCCCACACATCCCAGTACCCCCTCCTGAATCCCTTCAGCACCCCCAGGAGCCCCCTCAGCACCCCCTGCACCGGCAAAGGATGGGATTCTGGTGGGTCGGGGGCTGCTCGGGGGGAAAAGGGACAGGGGGGGGACATCCCGGAGGAGGGACAAGCTGCCAGCAGCCCCCCCAATTCCCCGTGCCCCCAGATCACCCAGCTGAAGATCGACCACAACCCCTTCGCCAAAGGATTCCGGGACAACTTTGACTCGTGAGTGTCACCCCCACCCCCTCCTCCTCCCGCCTGCCCCTCCCCGGTTCTCCCCCGGCCTCACCTGGCGGGAGACCCCCCCCCCAAAACCCCACCCTGTGCCTCCCCAGGATGTACACGGCCTCGGAGAGCGACCGCTTCACCCCATCCCCGCCGGAGGGTCCCGGCTGCCAGCAGCTCCTGCCGGCCCCCCGCTTCCAGCCCTTCCTGCCCGAGCAGTACCCGCTGCCCCCGGGCCGCTTCTTCGGGGGCGAGCGAGGGGCTGCGCTGCCCCTGCCCCCCAAAGACCCCTCCCACTGGTACTTCCCCCCGCAGCAGCCCCCCGCCCCCGGCGCGCTGGAGTTCGGCGGCTACGACGGGGGCTACGGGGGGGGCAAAATGGTGCCCTATGGGGTGAAACCCTTCGCCCTGCCGCCCGCCCCGCACCCGCCCCTGCCCTACTACCCCGAGGGGCCGGGGGGCTTCGGGGTCCCGGGGGGCTGGAGCCCCGGGCAGTACGGCCCCAAGGGCGGCGCCGCGGCTCTGGGCTGGTACCGGGAGCCCCGCGAGGAGAAGGGCAAGGAGGTGGAGGGCTGGGCCCCCGAGCCCCCCGCCGCTGTCGCCTCGGGGGACTCGTCGGACTCGGGGTTGTACGAGTGCAAGCGGCGGCGGGTGTCCCCCTACCCCTCCAGCACCGAGAGCTCCCCCCCGCCCCGCAACGGGGACCTCTACGACAAGGACCCGGTCGCCGACGGGGGCTACTACGGCTTCTACGGCAACTGAGCCACACCGAGGGGAGCGAGGGAGGGGTCAGAGCCTCCCCGGGCGCCCCAAATCTGGGTGCAAAGGGGTTCTGTGTGCCCCCGCCCCCCCCCCCCCCACCCCCATATTTAACACCCATATCCTGGGACGACTTGAGCAGAGGGGGGGCTCAGCCAGACAATCAGCCCCCGGTGCCACCCCGGTGGGGCCGCGGGGGCGAGCGGGGAGGGGACGGGCTGGGGGGATGGTGGTGAGGGGTTTTTTTTTTGTTGTCGGTGGTTTTTAGGGGAGGGGAGTTAATGCTGAAGTATTTATTGAGGCCCCCCCCCCCCGCGCCCGGTGTGGGGCGGGGGGCAGCAGCATATCGCAATAAAGGGGACACTGTGGGACACGGCTCTGGTCAATTCTGTGCATGTGGGGAGGGAAACTGAGGCACGGGGAGGGGGTTAAGGGACTCGTGCTGATCGGGGAGGGGGGTCCTGAGCCCCTCGGGGACCGTGATGCGGGCGGGGGGGGGGGGGACAAGGAATCTCGGTGCACACCCCAACTCTTCACAGCCTTTATTAGAGCAGCCCCTGTGCACATTTTGGGGGGGGGGGGGGGGGCGTGGGGTTTTCCCGCCCGCGGGCACCCTGCGACCCCCTTAACCCCCCCCCCCTCATTCTCCTGTGCCCCCAGGGCAGGGGGGCACTGCCAGCCCCTGCCCCAAAGCGCCTCAGCTGTCCCCAAGGCTCTGCCCCGGGGCGGGGGGGAGGCATTGCCAGTGCGCCCCCCTCCCCCTTCCCATTTTTATATCACAGTTTTATTGAAACAGCGGCAAAATGGCTCAGAGGGGGCGGGGGGGACCAGCCCCGCTGCTGGGCACTGCTGTGAGGAGCTGGGGGGGCTCAGCACCCCCCGAGTTTGGGGGTCGCTACCAGAGCACCGCGCTGTCCAGGTGGGCGAAGCCGGGGTGCAGGCGCAGCTTCCAGTAGGTGTTGTTGGTGACCCACGACTCCTTGCCATTGGCATCCGTCAGACGCCTGGGGATGGGGTCAGGGGGGGAACGTTTGGGACTTCCAGGGGGGTTTTCCCATCCCCTGAGAGCCCCACGCATCTCTGAGCCATGAGGTCTCCAGAGGGCCTCCCCATTCCCTTAAAACCCCCACATCTCCCTCAACCATGGCGGGGACTCCCAGGGGGGGTTTCTTGATTCCTTAAGAGCCCCACACACCCCTGAGCCATGGGGTGCTCTCAGGACTCCCAGAGGGTCTCCCCATACCACAAGAGCCCCACATCCCCCTGATCCACGGCTCCCCCAGCCCCGGGAGCCCCCCAGACCTGAAGAACCGGGCCTGGTGGGTGATGTTGTTCTCCTCCATGACACGGCGCCGGTCCCTCTGGAGCTGCTCGATCTGGCGCTTCTGCGCCTCGGCCGCCGGCACGTTCCCTTCCTCCAGGTACCTGGGGGACACAGGACACGGCTGTGACGAGCTGGCCGGCCCCAGCCCGCCCCACCCCGCACCCCCGGCACGCTGCTGACCGCTGGTCCGGCCGCAGGCGCGTGTCCGTGGAGGGCAGGACCCTGCGGAGCTCCGGCGTGAGCTCGTTCAGCTCCAGCGCGAACTGGGTGAAGCCGTAATTCCTCTCGTGGTCGCGGGGCATGGGGTCTGTGTGGGGGTGGGGGTTGTGGGGACAGTGAGACACCCCCCAGGATGGGGTAACCCCCTCAGGGTGATCCCCCCAGGTCCTTACTGGCTTTCCAGACGCACTGGCCCGGGGCGGGCCCGCGGTGCAGCCCCTCGTGCCACTTGCCGGCCAGGCGCTCCACGGCCGTCCCGCTGCGGCTCAGCACGGCCCCCTGCACCTCGTTGGCCCCCGCGCCCCAGTACCGAGCCTGTGGCCACCGGGATGTGGGCGGGGTGGCCGGGGAGAAGGGCGGGGCCGGGAAGGTGGGGTGGGGTCAGCAGGAAAGGGTGGGGCCGCTGGGGAAAGGCGGGGCTATTGGGAGAGGGTGGGGCTACTGGGAAAAGGGTGGGGCCATGAGGAGGAATCTTCTGGAAAGGGCGGAGTAATGGGGAAAGGCCGTGGGCGCCGGGAAAGGGTGGGGCCATTGGGAGAGGGCAGGGCTACTGGAAAGGGAGGGGCCAGGAGTGATGGGTGGAGTCTTCTAGAAAGGGTGGAGTCACTGGGAAAGGGTGTGGCCGCTGGGAAAGGGCGGGGCTGTTATGGGTGGGGTCCGTGGGAAAGGGTGGGGCATGAAGAGGGGCGGGGCCACCAGGAAAGGGCGGGGCTATTGGGAAGGGGCGGGGGCGTAAGTGAGGGGTGGGGCCAGATAAGGGGTGGGGCAACAAGACAATGTTTAATTAACAAGTCGGTGATGGGGCAGGGCCGCACCACAGCTGAAGGGGCGGGGCCAGGCCGTGATAATGAAGAGGGGTGGGGTCAGGGACAGTGGGTGGGCGGAGCCTGGGCACTAAAGGGCGTGGCAGGGCGTGGCAGGGCGTGGCAGGGCGTGGCAGGGCGTGGCAGGGCGTGGCAGGGCACACCTTGCAGAAGGTGAGCTTGCAGTGGTAGGAGGCGTCGCGGGTGTTGCGGATCAGCACCTCCCCGTAGTGCTCGATCCAGCGGGGCCCGCTCAGCACGTTGTGGATGCACGTGGTCACCTTGTTCCACTCGTAGTGGTCCCCGGTCCTGCGGGCACCGCGCTCGTGGGTGGGCACACACAGCGCAGGCGGGCACGGGGGAGGCGATGGCGGGGAGCCCACCCGCGGGGCCGGGGTCTCACCTGGGCAACTGGACATTGACGGTGCCCACGGGGACGATCTCCAGGGACTTGCCCCAGAATTTGTTCTTCCACCTCATGTCTGGGGGTGCAGGAGGAGGAGCAGGAGGAGGAGGAGGTGAGAACCCTCGGTCCCCTGGGAGGAACCTCCCGCTGCCCAACGCCCTCCCAGGCGCTCACCTTGCCAGAAGACGAAGTTGTCGGACTCGGCGTGGCAGGCGGAGATGGGAGGGTGGTGGGATACCTGCAAGGCCAAGGAGGGACATGCCAGGGCCCCGTCCGGCTCCGGGGTGTCCCCGCAGGGTCCCCCCAGTGCGCACCTGCTCGCTGATGAAGCGGAAGCCACGGTCGGGCCGCACGCACTCGTAGGTCTCGCCCAGCACGGGGTTGAAGGGTTTGCTGCCCGCCCGGTAGTAGCTGGAGGCGTAGGCGGACACGGCAAAGGCGGCCACGTACACCTGTCACCGCAGCCGGCGCGCCGCTGTCACCACACCCGCGGCAGGCACACGCGTGTCCTCCCCCGTTCCCACAGGTCCCAGGAGACCCACGTGTCCTCAAGCGCCCCTGAGCCCACTAAACCCTCAAATTCTCCCCGTCCCCGCGTGTCCTCGGGCTCCCTCGGGTCCCCGAGATCCTCAAACTCCCTAAGTACCCCCATGTCCCCCAAACTTCCAGCGCCCCCCGAGCTCCCCCTACTCCCTTGTCCCCTGAGCTTCCTCGTGTCCCTCGAGGCCCCTCAAACCCCCCAAGTGCCCCCGTGTCCCCCTCCGTGTCTCCGAAGCCCTCCACAACCTCCCAATACCCACGCCAAGTCCTTCACGTCCCCAAGCCACGTCCCCTCGCTCCCGAGCCCCCTGTGGCCCCCTGAGCTCCTTCTTGACCCCTTGAGCCCCTCACATCCCCCCTGCCCTCGACCTCCCCTTGCCCCCCTGCCCCCGAGCTCCCCTAATCCCCCTTGTGCCCTCGATCCCCCTACACGGCCCCCAAGCCTCCCGTGCCCCCCGTGTCCCCGGTCCCCCCGGCTCTCCCCCCCTCACCAGGCGCTGCCGGGGGTCGCGGGCGCGGCTGGCTCTGTCGAGCAGCGCGCTGTACTCCAGCTCCTCGCAGAGCCGCTGCAGGGTGTTCAGCGGCTCGTTCAGCTGCACGGGCAGCGCCACGCGGGACAGATCCTTGCCCACGCTGCTCCGCAGGAGCCCCCACAGGCTCACGTCCCCCGAGGGCGCGGGGGGCGCGGGCAGGCGGCTCCTCCGCCGCGGGTCCGGCCCCGGCAGCTCCAGCGGCGGCTCCAGAGACGGCGGCTCTGCCGGTACTCCCGGGCGCTCCGCTCCTGCCGGGCAGCGGGGAGGTGGGATGGAGCCGTGCCCCTCCGCGGTGAAACCCTCCCCGTAGCTGCCCCTTCCCGCCGGGTTCCCCTCGTCCGGTGTTTTCCGTTCCCGTGTCGGGAGGCAGAGCTGCCCCCGCCTCGGTTCCCCCTTCCCGCACCTGCCGGGGGGCGAAGCCACCACCTCCACCGGTGCCCACTCCCTCCCCGGTGCCCTCCCCGGTGCTCCCCGTACCTGTCGGGGCACGGCCCGGCCCCCCCGGCTCGGTGGCCTCCTCGCAGACGCTGGTGGTGACCTCGCTGATGCACGACTCGTCCTCCGACGGCTGAGAAGGCGCAGGGACCGTCGGCGGCTTCGGGGGTCCCGGGGGGATGGGGGGGATATGGGGGGAACCCCACGGAGGGGGCGGGTGGGGCGCTAGCGGGAAGCGCCCCCCCAAAGGGGTGGGATGAGCCCCGGGATCCTGGGATGGGCTGGGGGTGTCGGGATGGGGAGGGGGGGTGGGTGCGGCGGGGGGGGGCCCAGCAGGACCCGGCCCCCGCCACCGGGCTCAGAGTCTGCGGAGACCCCGAGAGCGGGGAGGGAGGGGGCTGCGGGAGGCTGGGGGAGAAACCGGGGGGGATACAGGGTCTGGGGGGGACAGGGGAAGCGGCTGGCAGGCCGGCTAATGAGGTGGGACGGGGGAGAGAGAGGGGAGAGATGAACCCAGAGCAGCGAGGGGTGGTGGGGGTCGGCAGAGCCCCCTCACCAGCAGAGCCCCCTCACCAGCAGAGATCCCCACCAGCAGAGCTCCCCAAGCCCCCTCACCTCGTTCTCAGAGGAGCTGGCGGACAGGAAAACCTCGCAGGCATCGAAGAACTCGGTGTGGGAGTCGGCCAGCGAGACGATGCTGCGGTTGGAGAGCTGCTGCTCCCGGCCCTTGGCGGGCAGCGCGTCCGGCTGCGAGGACAGCCACCGCCTCAGCCCCCAGCCCAGGGGGGGCCACCGTACCCCCAGCTCACCCCAGCCCACCCCCCTGACCTCATCCGGATGCAGCGAGGCAAAGGAGTCCAGGGTGGTGTCGGAGGAGACGGAGAGGGAGTGGAAGCGGCGCAGGGCGGGCTGTGGAAAGGGGGACGCTGAGCCGAGCCCCTCCGGACAGTCCCCTCCAGCCAGGACAGGGCTGACAGGGACAGGGGGTCACCCAACACCCGGCTGAGACCCCAACAGCAGCACCCCGAGGTCCCCTGCGCTCCCTCACCACGGCGGTGCCGGCGCTGCCAGGACGAGGGGCCGGGCACTGCCGGTCCAGCGCCTGCCGCATCTCCTCCAGACGGGCCCTCTCGGCCACCAGCGCGGCCACCACGCTGCTGAGCGAGCCGTGCACTGCCGGGGACACGGGCGGGAGTCAGGCTGAGGGTCAGCACCCCAAAACCCACCCCGAGACCCCCATCAAGGCTCAGCCCCCCGCCCCATCCCACCTTTTTGGGCCAGGACCCAGAAGCTGCGCTGCAGCTGGCTGTACTCCGGGGGGAGGCTGAAGGGCAGCTGGCTCTGCGATGACTCCAGGTAGCGGGACAGGTTGGGGACAGAGCCGTGCAGGCGGCCCACCTGGGGGGACACGGGGGTCAGCGGGGTCACCCGGGGGGGCTCCGTGCCCAGGCACTGGCAGAGCTCAGGGTGGGTTCCAGCTCACCCTCACCCTGCCGATGGTGTCGTCCTTGGCAAAGCTCTGCGTGCACCAGATCTTGGTGGTCCTCCGGCCTTTCTTCGGCCTCTCCGTGGCGGCCGAGGGCTGTGAGGGAGAGGAGGGGGCTGCAGCCGGACCCTCCCCAGGAATGGGAGGCGTGGGACCCCCTCAGCCGGCTGTGCCTCTCACCTGGCTGCCGGAGATGAGCGGGGCCGAGGGGATGCGGTGCAGGGCCTCCAGGTGTTGGAGCATTCCCGTCAGCTCCTGCAGCTTGGCCTGGCACTCGGACAGCTCTGCCGGGGGCACAGAGCGAGCCCGATCAGGGAGGGGGCACAGGGCACCCGCCCGGCCCCACACACCCCCTCGGGCCCCCTCTCACCGGCCGAGCAGCGCTCCAGCCCCTCGCTGTCCTTCAGCCAGGCGTTCACCTTGTCCCGGGAGCTGGCCAGTGTGGACAGGGCTGGGGCACTGCCCGAAGGCAGGATCCGTGTCCACTGGCCCTGCAGCAGGGGACAGAGGGCATCGCTGTCAGGAGCCATGTCCCAGAGCCTGCCTGGCGCTGTGACCCCGAGCTGTCACCCACCTGCACGTTGGTCCCCGTGGGACCCCCTGGGGGACACGGCTCCGGCCGCTCGCCGTGGTGGTGGCTGCAGAGGCTGCTCACCCAGCTGGAGAACAGCTCCGGGGACTTGATCTGGGGGACAGCGGTGAGTTGGGGGGGACACGACCTGATGTCCCCAGCCCTGCCCCACCCCAGCTCCAGCCTCCCCAGTGGCACCTTGAGGTGATAAATGTTGTCCTCCGTGTCCAGGTCAACCCTCTGCGCCTTCTTGTTGACGGACATGACGGACTGCCGGACATCAATGGCACCGTGCAGTTTGCCCTTGAGGACCTGGGGGAGCCCAGGGACCCCTGTCAGGGGGAAGACCCCCCCTTTCTCAGGGGGGCCACGGGGGTGTCCCCAGCCCTGAGCCCCTGGGGAGGCTGCGTGGCCACAGCCTGGGCACACACTCACGTCCTGGCGCGTGGTGGCATATTTCAGGATCCCATTTTCCAGCACGAAGTACCGCTGGGGATGGAGGGGGAAGGGTTTTATTTGGGGGGGGGAGGAGCAGAGAGCAGCCCCTGCAGCCAGCCCCCCGCTTCCCAAATCGTGCCAGGACCAGCTGGGATCACGGCTCCTGGTGCCAGCTCTGCCTGTTACCTTGTGCCAGCCCTTCAGGGGCCATTTCCTCTTCTTGAGCAGGTACCCCTCGTGCCGCTGCGGCTCCTGCCCGGGGCTGCCCCTCGCCCGGGGCTCCTCCACCACCTCCCAGCTCTCCGAGCCCTGCAGAGACCGGGATCAGCGTGGGGGGTCCCTGAGCACCAGAGGCCACCTTGCCCCCAGGCAGGTACCCACATGGGGCGTCATCCTAAAGCAGGGGGAAGCCCCCAAAGCCTCCCTGCCATCCTAAGGTCCTTCTGAGCCCCCCAAATCCAACCTGCTGGACGCTGCTGTGCTTGGAGGACACGGTGCTGTTGGAGCGGGACAGGGCTCTTTTCGGAGAGGACGGGTCCTTCTCGTGGCTGCCCATGGCCGGCGAGCAGAGGGGGCCACGGGCACCGAGCCGAGCCCCTCCTCCCGTCCGGGCCGCGGGGCCGGGGGTCCGAGCTCGGCCGTCACGGCGGGAGCCGCTGCGGGGAGGGGACGGCAGGTCAGGGAGCTCGGGGACGGCATCTGCAGCCTCGCAGGGACCGGGGGCGGCAGGGATCCCGCTGTCCCCAGCTCCCGGGGGACCCTGCATGGCACCGCTGCCAGCACCCAGAAACTTCCGCGTGAGCCGGAGCCTTTGACCCTCCCAGCTTTATCTCGGCTGCACCGCCCGGTCCGGGTCCAGAGTCCGGCCCCGCCGCCCCACGGACCGGGTACCACGGCGCAACCGTGGCACAGGCAGCAGGGTGACACCGGTACAAAGACCGGGACCAACCCCTGGCCCATCTGGCACCCCCGAGCTGGGACATGACTCCTCCGAACCCCGGCGTGACCGCGCGCCCTCCCGGCAGGGCGTTTGCTCCCTTTGCCCTTCACGATTCCAGAGGGGGAAACTGAGGCACGGGGAAGCTTCTCCTGGCCTTGCCCTCCCCCCTGGAGCTGTCCCTGACGGGGCATCCATGTGTGCCGGCCGCTGCCGTAGGATGGATCCTGGGATAACCCCGAGACGGCGGCCAAGCCCCGGCACCCGTGATCACCGTCCCGGTAACGGCGGCACCGGTCACCGCCGTACCGACGGCCACGGCGCCGGTAAGCACGGCACCGGCAGATAACCACGCTGCCATAGATAACCCCGGCACCGGTACCGGCGGCTCCGCGCCCCCAGCACCGAGGGGAGGACACCGGGGATCTCCCGGCTCTCTCCCGCGGCTGCTGCCGGGGATCAGCACCGACCCCTCGCACCGGAACGGGGCTGCCCCGGTAACCCCGGGGGTCTCCATCCCCCGCGCGGGGCAAAGCCCATCGCCCCGGGGGTGTCACCTCCCGGAGCAGCGGGGGCCGGGGGTCGGGGGGCCGGACCCCCGTCCCGTGCCGGTCGCCGGTGCTCACCTGGGCTGGCGGCGGGAGGGCGGCGGGGGCCGGTCGCATCCTGCCCGGCGGCGGCGGCAGGAAGCGGAACACGGAGGGCGGTCCGGAGCCGCTCGGCTCTGCCCCCTGCTCCGTGGAGGACCGGAGCCAACAGCGCCGGGAGCCGCCGGGAGCCGCCGGGAGCCCGAGCGCCCGCACGGTACCGGGGCAGCTCCGGCCGCGCAGCCCCGGAGCCCACCCGAGAGGAGCCCCCGGGGAAAGGGGTGCGGGGAACCCCCGGGAGGGGCAGCACCGCACGGGGGTCCCGGGGTTGGTCATCCCACGGGGGTTTTGGAGAGCACCACCCCACGGGGGTCTCTGGATCACCATCACCATGGGGGTCTCGGGGACCACCGACCCCAAGGGGTGTCAGGGATCGCTCCTCCAAGGTGGTCCCGGGGCATTCCACACCCCCTCCCCGGGATTTCCCTCTCCCACCCCCAGCTCTGCTCCCTCGGACCCTCAGAGCAGCCCTGGCCTCTCTGCCCACCCTCAGGGGGCAGGAACAGCCCCCACCCACCCCCCAAAATCCCAGACGAGGCCTCGGCATCTCCACACAGAGACTTTAATGGACGCGACGGCGATCCCACGGATGGGATCAGTGTTCCAGTGCACCCCCATTCCGAAGGCACGGGGCTTGGAGTGCCCAAAATCCCACCCCGGGAGGGTCCATCCCGCGCTCCTCCTCCTCTGGCTGATCCCAGAGATCCCTGATCGCAGCTGGAATGCTGCTGGGATGCTCCCAAGGGAGCACAAAGGAAGGGCCAGGGCTCCCTGCTGGGGCTGGGGGGGGGCCGCAGGACCCTCAGTGTCAAACCTCCCATCCCTGGCCCCCTCTCTGGAGCTGGGGATGGAGTTGATTCCATGGGAATTGTGTCCATGATCCCCCAATCCCTTATCCTGGGGGCTCCCCGTGTGCCACAGCCAGGGAATAAGCCGCTTCCCGGATTCCAGCGTCAGTGATTCCCAGTGCTCTGGCCCGGGGGAGGCTCCGTGGGCTCCCCCGCATCCCGGAGCCGTCGGATGTGCTCATCCAGGAGCGCCGTGAGGTGAGCGGGACCCCGCTGGAGCAGGGAGGAGGTTTGGGAGGACAGCACGGACAGGGCTGCCACTGTCTGTCCCTGGGACACCTCCAGGGGCGGCAGCCGGGCAAAGTTCTCCACTCCCTGCCGGCTCAGGATCGTGTCGTCGATGCAGGCGCCTGGAAAACGGGAGCTCGCCATGGATGTGGAACACCAGAGCCCTTCGGGAAGGGATTGCTCGCTCCTGCAGGCTCCCCACCCCTTGTTTTCATGGATGCAGCTCCGTCAGTGGGCCCCCGTTCCCAGCCCCGGGCCCTCGTTCCCAGCCCTGGGCCCTCGTTCCCAGCCCTGGGCTCTCATTCCCAGCCCTGGACGAGCCTCCCAAGCCCTGGGCCCTCATTCCCAGCCCTGGGCCCTCATTCCCAGCTCTGGGCCCTCATTCCCAGCCCTGGGCCCACATTCCCAAGCCCTGGGCCCACATTCCCAAGCCCTGGGCCCACATTCCCAGCCCCAGGCCCTCATTCCCAGCCCTGGGCATCATTCCCAGCTCTGGGCCCTCATTCCCAGCCCTGGGCCCTCGTTCCCAGCCCCAGGCCCTCATTCCCAGCCCCGGGCCCTCATTCCCAGCCCTGGGCCCTCATTCCCAGCCCCGGGCCCTCATTCCCAGCCCTGGGCCCTCATTCCCAGCCCCGGGCCCTCATTCCCAGCCCTGGGCCCTCGTTCCCAGCCCTGGGCCCTCATTCCCAGCCCCGGGCCCTCATTCCCAGCCCCGGGCCCTCATTCCCAGCCCTGGGCCCTCGTTCCCAGCCCTGGGCCCCCATTCCCAGCCCTGGACGAGCCTTCCAAGCCCTGGGCCCTCATTCCCAGCCCTGGGCCCTCATTCCCAGCCCTGGGCATCATTCCCAGCTCTGGGCTCTCATTCCCAGCCCTGGGCCCTCATTCCCAGCTCTGGGCCCTCATTCCCAGCCCTGGGCCCTCATTCCCAGCCCTGGGCTCTCATTCCCAGCCCCGGGCCCACATTCCCAGCCCCGGGCCCACATTCCCAGCCCTGGGCCCTCATTCCCAGCTCTGGGCTCTCATTCCCAGCCCTGGGCATCATTCCCAGCTCTGGGCTCTCATTCCCAGCCCTGGGCCCTCATTCCCAGCTCTGGGCCCTCATTCCCAGCCCTGGGCCCTCATTCCCAGCCCTGGGCTCTCATTCCCAGCCCTGGGCCCACATTCCCAGCCCTGGGCCCTCATTCCCAGCTCTGGGCTCTCATTCCCAGCCCTGGGCATCATTCCCAGCCCTGGGCTCTCATTCCCAGCCCTGGGCTCTCATTCCCAGCCCTGGGCCCTCATTCCCAGCCCCGGGCCCACATTCCCAGCCCTGGGCCCTCATTCCCAGCCCCGGGCCCACATTCCCAGCCCCGGGCCCACATTCCCAGCCCTGGGCCCTCATTCCCAGCCCCGGGCCCACATTCCCAGCCCCGGGCCCACATTCCCAGCCCTGGACAAGCCCGGCTCAGGGACGTGGGGAGCAGGGAAGGCTCTCACCCAGCAGGTTGACCTGTGGCACTCCCCTGAGCACCCGCAGCATCTCCCTGGCCCGCGTCTCCGGGCTCACCAGCAGGATGTTCCGGCACACGAAGAGCGGCAGGAGATTCCGGTACTTGGAGTGCTCCAGCACCGGCCGGACAACCTGGGAGAGGACTCGGGATGAGGCCCGGAAGCAGCGGGATAGCCCAGAACCCTTCCCAGGGATCCGCCGCCAACCTCGTTGAGGACGAACTGGACGTGGATGTGGTGCTTGCGCAGGTAGTGCCGCAGCGTCACCATGTCCTCGTCCGGCATGGAGTTGTACTGGCACACGGCCACCATGCGGCTGCCCCGCAGAGCCTCCTCCACGCGGCGCCGCAGCACCCGCGCGTGGCCGTCCTCCTGCAGGGAGGGAGGGAGGGAGCGGTGGGATACGGGGAAACGGGCGTGGGGCAGCCCCGCCGGCACGGCGCAGCTGGAGGTGCTGGCAGGAGACGGCCCCGTGGATTGTGGGGTGGTGTCATGGACCACGAGGTGATCCCATGGATCTCGAGGTGATGCCATGGACCATGAGGTGATCTCATGGATCTCGAGGTGATGCCATGGACCATGAGGTGATCTCATGGATCTCGAGGTGTCCTCATGGACCACGAGGTGATCCCATGGATCTCAAGATGATCCCATGGACCATGGGGTGATGCCATGGACCACGAGGTGATGCCATGGATCTTGAGGTGTTTCCATGGATCTCAAGACGATCCCATGGACCATGAGGTGATCACATGGATCTCAAGGTGTTCCCATGGACCATGAGGTGATCCCATGGATCTCGAGGTGTTCCCATGGATCTCAAGACGATCCCATGGATCTCAAGGTGTTCTCATGGACCATGGGGTGATCGCATGGATCTCTTGGTGTTCCCATGGATCTCAAGGTGATCCCATGGACAATGAGGTATTCGCATGGACCATGAGGTGATCCCATGGATCTCAGGGTGATGCCATGGACCATGAGCTGATCTCATGGACCATGGGGTGATGCCATGGATCTCGAGGTGTTCCCATGGATCTCAAGGTGCTCCCATGGACCATGAGGTGTTCCCTTGGACAATGAGGTGATCCCATGGATCTCAAGGCCTTCTCATGGATCATGACATTTTCCCATGGATCATGAAGCGTTCTCATGGATCTCAACGTGATCCCATGGATCGTGAGGTGTTCCCATGCACCATGAGGTGCTCCCATGGATCTTGAAATGACTCCATGGATCTCGAGGTGATCCCACGGATCATGAGGTGCTGCCATGAACCTTGAGATGCTCCCATGGATCACGAAATGCTGTTATGGCTCTCAAGGTCCCACCACGGATCTCGAGGTGTTCCCACGGATCTCAAGGTGCCCCCACAGACCTCGAGATTCCACAGATGGGGACTCACCTGGTTTCCAGCACCAGGCATCTCCCAGCCACCCACCACACCCTAACCCATGGGATTACACACCCTGGGAAGGTCTCCCACAGGCTCCAGCCAGGCTCTGTCCCACATCCACATCCCACCCCTCCGGTCCCTGCCGAGCCCCAGCCAGGGCCGTGCCTCACCTCGTGTCCCTGGGGCGTGTGGCGGGGCAGGCAGCGCGGGGGCACGGCCGGCCGCGGGGGCACGTACTCGGTCACGGCCAGCAGCTTCTGCCGCTGCAAGTGCATCGCCTTCCAGTGCCGCGTCACCGCCTTGGAGCCGCGCCGGAGGAGCTGCAGGGCGGGCAGCCAGGCTGCGGGGCAGCGCTCAGCACCGGCACCGGGCCTGCCGCAGGGCTGCCAGAGTCCGGCCTCCGGCCCTGCCTCGGTCCCGGTCCCATTCCCGGCCTCTGCCCCACTGCCGTTCCCTGTCCCAGTCCCGTTCCCATTCCAAACCCCTGTCCCAGTCCCGCTCCCTGTCTCGTTCCCATTCCAAGCCCCTGTCCCAATCCCGTTCCGTTCCCGCTGCCGTTCCTATTCCAGGCCCCTGTCCCAGTCCTATTCCCTGTTTCATTCCCATTCCAAACTCCTGTCCCAATCCCGTTCCGTTCCCGCTCCCGTTCCTATTCCAGGCCCCTGTCCCAGTCCTATTCCCTGTTTCATTCCCATTCCAAACTCCTGTCCCAATCCTGTTCCGTTCCCGCTGCCGTTCCTATTCCAGGCCCCTGTCCCAGTCCCGTTCCCATTCCAAGCCCCTGTCCCAGTCCCGTTCCTGTTCCCGCTCCCGTTCCTATTCCAGGCCCCTGTCCCAGTCCCGTTCCCATTCCAAGCCCCGTGTCCCAATCCCGTTCCCTGTCTCGTTCCCATTCCAAGCCCCTGTCCCACTCCCATTCCCGCTCCCGTTCCCATTCCAAGCCCCCGTCCCACTCCCGTTCCCGCTCCCATTCCCATTCCAAGCCCCGTGTCCCGCTCCCGTTCCCTGTCTCGTTCCCATTCCAAGCCCCTGTCCCACTCCCGTTCCTGCTCCCGTTCCTATTCCAGGCCCCTGTCCCAGTCCCGTTCCCATTCCAAGCCCCGTGTCCCACTCCCGTTCCCGCTCCCGTTCCCATTCCAAGCCCCTGTCCCACTCCCGTTCCCGCTCCCGTTCCCATTCCAGGCCCCTGTCCCAATCCCGTTCCCGCTCCCGTTCCCATTCCAAGCCCCGTGTCCCAATCCCGTTCCCTGTCTCGTTCCCATTCCAAGCCCCCTGTCCCACTCCCGTTCCCGCTCCCGTTCCCATTCCAAGCCCCGTGTCCCGCTCCCGTTCCCTGTCTCGTTCCCATTCCAAGCCCCTGTCCCACTCCCGTTCCTGCTCCCGTTCCTATTCCAGGCCCCTGTCCCAGTCCCGTTCCCATTCCAAGCCCCTGTCCCACTCCCGTTCCCGCTCCCGTTCCCATTCCAGGCCCCTGTCCCACTCCCGTTCCCGCTCCCGTTCCCATTCCAAGCCCCGTGTCCCAATCCCGTTCCCTGTCTCGTTCCCATTCCAAGCCCCGTGTCCCAGTCCCGTTCCCACTCCCGTTCCCATTCCAAGCCCCGTGTCCCGCTCCTGTTCCCTGTCTCGTTCCCATTCCAAGCCCCTGTCCCAGTCCCGTTCCCGCTCCCGTTCCCATTCCAAGCCCCGTGTCCCAGTCCCGTTCCCGCTCCCGTTCCCATTCCAAGCCCCGTGTCCCAGTCCCGTTCCCGCTCCCGTTCCTATTCCAGGTCCCTGCCCCACTCCCGTTCCCGCTCCCGTTCCCATTCCAAGCCCCGTGTCCCAGTCCCGCTCCCGTTCCTATTCCAGGCCCGTGCCCCAGTCTCGTTCCCCCGCTCTCAGCAGTCCCGTTCCCACTTCAGGCCCTTGTCCCAGTCCCTCTCTCGTTCCCACTCAAAGCCCCTGGCCCGTTCCCGCTGCCGTTCCCACTCCTGCTCCCGCTCCCTCACCCCGCCGCCATGGCGTCCCGCCGCCTCCCAGAGCCGCCATCTTGGCCGCGGCCGCGCAGGGGCTTGTGGGAAGGTGGAGGACTCGTCACTTCCTGCGCGCCCGTCTCCATAGCAACGGCACGGCGCGGCCTGAGCGGGGCCTGGGCGCTTCTGAGCCCGGGCCGGGGGTCGCTGAGCCCCCCGCAAAGTGAGGGAGTCTGAGCCTCACATCCGGGAAGCCGGTCCCGGTGAGCCCCTCTGGCCTTTCCGGGGGTTTCCGAGCCCCAAACCTGTGGTTGCCGGTCCCGCTGAGCTCTCGGGGTCCATCTCAGGGGTCTCTCAGAGCCCCTCCGTCCAAGTGGGCCTGGTCCCCCTGACCACCCCAGCCCCATCCCGGGGGTCTCTGAGATCCCCAGAGCCGGGGTCCTGGTCCCAGTGATCCCCGCAGTTCCAGTGCCATAATCCCCCTGGATACAGAGTCCCTCTGCCCCACCTGGGGGTCCCAGCACTGACCCCCCCCCCCCCCATCCCAGCAGTCCTGTCCCCACTGACATCCCCCATCCCCATTCCACAGGTTTCTGCCCCTCTTTCCCCTCAGACCCCTCCCCTTCCAGCATCCCCCTCAAACCCCCCACCCGAGGGTCCGAGGAGGGGACAAGGACCCGCAGGCCATGGCTGAGCAAGGGGACACCCTTTGTGGAGGTCAGTGGGACATTGTGGGGGCTCCTCCCAGGCGGGGAGGGGACGGAGGGGCTGCACCCCCAGCCTGGACCCTCACTCTGTATTCCCACAGCCCCTGAGGAGACGTCCCCAGGAGTGACCCTCAGTGACGGCCTCATGGTCACCCGGATCCGGTGAGGATCCCACAGATCTGGGCTGGTGGGAAGGGGGGCTCTGGGCACCCCAAAAACCCCGCTGTGTTCCTCCAGATCCACAGGGCTGCTGCCCACCTCCACCATCCGCTTGGATCGGGAGAACATCTCGTCCATCGGGAAGCTCCGGAGGCTGGCAGAGATCCACAGCCTGTACCTGCAGCAGGTACGGAGCTGTGGGAGCAGCCCAGCTCCTGAGGGGGCCACAGACACCCCCAGTTCTGCTCCTGTTTGCCCTCCCCGAGATCCAGAAGGGAACAGTTTCCCTCCATCCCCGAGGGTCTTGTCCCAGTGACCTCCCCAGTCCCACCCTGGAGGTTTCTGAGCCCCCTGTTCCCTCCCATCCAATGCCAACGCCGCTGGAATTCCGGTGTTTCCAAACACGAGGAGCCTCAGGATCCTCCTGAATTTTGGGGTCCCTCCGTGTCACCCTCCCACCCCATTCCCTCTCCGGAATCTCCTGTGGGAGATCTCCTGGTGCCCCTGGGATCGACTGGAGCAATCCCAGCGCGTTCCCAACGGGTGATTTTTCACGCAGTGGGCAAAAACGTTGAGTTTTTCTATTTAATTTTCCAGAACCAAATTGAGAAGATCGAGAATCTGGACTCTTTTCCCAACCTGAGGTACAGCAGCTGCTGCTCCCGAGGATTTCCCTGGATTCCCTTGGCTGGGGAAAGGGGGGGATCAAATTCCAGCCCTTGGGACTCGGTGTCCTCAGGGGGCTGGGACATCGCCCGTGCTCTCCAGGTTCCTCTGCCTGGCTGGAAACCGCATCCAGAGGGTGCAAAACCTGCAGGCCCTGCCCCACCTGAGCGCCCTGGACCTGTCCCACAACCAGATCCGAGTGCTGGACACAGGTGGGAAGCGGGAGCGGCTCCAGAGGGCTGCAGGATGTGTGGAATGCTCATTCCCGCCCTCCCTGCCTCAGTTTCCCTGGATGGGTTGGGCGTTGGGGGGGAAATGCTGCTTCGGGAATTGCCTCAGGCGTGAGGGAAGAGTTTGGGGGAGCGGGAATTTTGGCTGGAGGGGCTCCTCAGCACCTCTGTGCTTCCCTTTATCCCGGCAGAGGAGCTGCCCCGCAGCCTCCAGATCCTCGACCTGACAGGGAACGAGTGCAGCCGGCAGGTTGGATACAGGTGGGTCAGGAGAGGAAGGAGAGGGAGAACAACCCCCCAGAAATTGGGAGAAGCCTCGGGGTGACCTAACTGTGGCCTTTCAGGACCTCCGAGAGAGCTGGGAAAGGGGCTTTGGATACGGGATGGAGTGACAGGACACGGGGGAATGGATTCACATTGCCAGAGGGGATTTTGGGGAAGGAATTCCTCCCTGGGAGAGTGGGGAGGGGATGGGATGGAGTTCCCAGAGCAGCTGTGGCTGCCCCTGGATTCCTGGGAGTGTCCAAGGCCGGGTTGGATGGGGCTCGGAGCTGCCTGGGATAGTGGGAGGTGTCCCTGGATGGGATTTAAGGTCCCTTCCCACCCAAACCATTCCATGAAATATCAAACACAGCCTATCCCTCCAAACCCCAGGGATGTGAATCCCTGCTCTCCACGCAGGCCAGGATCTGGTGAGCTCAGGGAGGATGGGACACCCACTCCCAATCCCGTGGCTGTGGAAAATTTGGCTTTTCCTTCATTTTTTTCCACAGGGATCTGGTGGTGGCAGCCCTGCCCCACCTCCTGCAGCTGGATTCCCAGCCCATCCATGGAAACACAGCCGAGGAAGAGGCAGGAGGAGGCTCTTCCAGCAGCAACGAGGAGGAGCTGCTCCCTGAGCTGAGGACTCCCTTCACCGTGGACAGAGGTGCCCGGGTGGGGGACAGGACACGTGGCACTCCTGGGCTCAGGGCTGGCAGTGCCACATCTCCTGTCATTCCCTTCCCTCCCTGGCAGATTTCTTTGTGGATCTGCACCGGGAGCTGGCGGGGCGCGCGCGGCGGAGGCGGAGGAAGACCCTGGAGGAGCACCAGGAGCGGCTGCAGGAGCTGTCGGAGCGCCGGGCTCTGCTGCTGGGCCCGGAACGGGAGCGGCTGCAGGAGCTGTCGGAGCACCGGGAGCAGCTGCAGGAGCTGTCGGAGCGCCGGGCTCTGCTGCTGGGCCCGGAACGGGAGCGGCTGCAGGAGCTGTCGGAGCACCGGGAGCAGCTGCAGGAGCTGTCGGAGCGCCGGGCTCTGCTGCTGGGCCCGGAACGGGAGCGGCTGCAGGAGCTGTCGGAGCGCCGGGAGCGGCTGCAGGAGCTGTCGGAGCGCCGGGAGCGGCTGCAGGAGCTGTCGGAGCACCGGGAGCGGCTGCAGGAGCTGTCGGAGCGCCGCGCTCTGCTGCTGGGCCTGGAACGGGACAGAGCCACCGGCACCCCCAGGTGAAACCAGGGACACAGCTGTCACCTCTGCCGACATCCAGAGGGTCCCAGCGAGCTCCTGGTGGCATCCAGCTCCCAGCCAACGCTCTGGAGAAGGAGACTCGTGCCAAAGGAGCAGCTATCCCAAATATCCCCTAGCAGCAACGTGGCGCCGCACAGCTGGGAATAAAGTCTTTGTTCCCACCCCAATCCAGCTGGATTCTCCCACCCTGCAGCCATCCCCAGGGGCTGGAAACTGGGGGAAAACACACACGGGGCTGTGGGCAGGAGTGCCAATCCCGTTCCACATCCCCGTCCTTCCCCTCGCACCTCGTTCCAGGCCGTGGCCACCTCTCCGTGCTTCCTCCAGGGTAAATTGGGGGCTGAGACCCACAGGAGGGGAGTCAGGAAGAGTCCGGCTCAGACTCTGGGAAGGTTTTGTCATTCCCAATCCATGAAAAACGCCATGGGGGAAGCCGAGCCCACCCACCTGGGGGGGGTTTATGTGTAAAACTTCATCTCCGCCTCCACGCAGTCGAAGAAGAGGTCGGCCAGTTCCTCCGGGCAGGGGGTCACGGTGCCCTCCAGCAGCTCCTTCATCCCCTTCAGGCCCTGCTTCTCCAGCTCCTGCAGCGTCTCCAGGAGCTTCTGGCCCCGCTCCTGGCAGGATCAGGGTGGGATCAGACAACTCGGGCAGTCTGATCCGATCCAGGGTGGGATCAGAGAGCTCAGGGAGTTTGATCCCATCCCAGGGTGGGGTCTGTGGGGTCTGTGGGGTCTGTGATACCTGGTCCTGCTCCATGAGCTCCAGCGCCGCCTGATGCCGGCGGTAGAGCTCGTGCCGCCGATCCACGGAGCTCTGGAATCTCGGGATCTGCTTGGCGGGATCCTGCAGGAAGGTCGGCGATCTCACCTGTGGCACCGGCTTGATGCCGGCCACGAACACAAAGGGCTTGAAGACAGACCTGGAGGGGAAGCTGGGATGAGAGAGCGGAATTCCCGGGAACGCCACTTCCCTGTCCCCACCACCAGCCTCACCTGGAGGGGTCAGGGGTGGCGGTGAAGAAGTGGACGCAGGGCAGGGCCGGGTCGCGGGGCAGCACGGACACCATGCTGCCGGCCGTGCGGAACGCCTCCGTGTCCACGCAGATGCCGCTCTCCTTGTCCCGCAGGATGGACATCAACGTCTCCGCCGTGATGTGCCCTGGAGGGACAGGCAGAGCCACCTCAGCACTGCCAGCTCGGCCGTGGGGAGTGGGCACGCACTGGGGCGAGGCGTGGGTGGCCATCCCTGTCCCAGCCCTGGCCCCAGGAACTGGGGAGGTGCCAGCACAGAAGCAGCCCTCGGTGAGCCATGGGTGGCCATCCCTGTCGCCATCACTGTCCTTGTCCTGTCCCTGTCCCTGTCCTGTCCCCATTCCTGTCCCTGTCCTCTTCCCATTCCCATCCCTGTCCCTGTCCTGTCCCCATCTCTGTCCCTATCCCTGTCCTGTCCTGTTCCCATTCCCATTCCTGTTCCCATTCCCATCCCTGTCCCTGTCCTGTCCCCATCCCTGTCCTGTTCCATCTCCATCCCTGTACTGTCCCCATCCCTGTCCTGTCCCCATTCCCATCCCTGTTCCTGTCCTGTCCCCATTCCTGTCCCTGTCCTGTCTCTATCCCTGTCCTCTTCCCATTCCCATCCCTGTCCCTGTCCTATCCCCATCCCTGTCCTGTTCCCATCTCCAACCCTGTGCTGTCCCCATCCCTGTCCCTATCCCTGTCCTGTCCCTATCCCTGTCCCCATCCCTGTCCTGTTCCCATCTCCACCCCTGTCCCTGTCCTGTCCCCATCCCTGTCCTGTCCCCATTCCTGTCCCTATTCCTGTCCTGTCCCCATTCCTGTCCCTGTCCCTGTCCTCTTCCCATTCCCATTCCCATCCCTGTCCCTGTCCTATCCCCATCCCTGTCCCTATCCCTGTCCTGTCCCTATCCCTGTCCTGTCCCTATCCCTGTCCCTGTCCCCATCCCCGTCCCCACCTGCGTGCTGCCGCAGCAGCTCCTTCCCGGCCTGGAACCGCGCCTTGGCCGCCTCCATGCGCGGGGGCTGCTTCTCCAGGGAGAAAACCTCGGCAAAGACGAACTCGCCGTCCCCGCTCCACCAGCCCCGACTCCGCGCCCGCTCCCGCAGCCCCGGGTGCTCCGCCGCGATGTCGCTGCCGATGCTCAGCTGGTTGGAGATGTTGCGGCTGCCCTCTGTGCCAGCCGGGGCGGAGGGGTCACTCGGGGCACAGCGGGACACGCGGCTCCCCGTGCTCCCGGTCCGCCCCGTTCCCGCTCACCGCGGATCCGCTGGGCTGCCCAGTAGCGCCCGGCCGTCTCCAGGACCCAGGCCTCGGTGCGGTCGGCCAGCAGGAAGGTGTTGTGGTACACGAAGGGCACCGGCTCCTCCTTGCAGCTCCCGCCTTGGCCGTAGCGCTCCAGCAGCGCCGTGATCACCTCCAAGGCCTCCCGGGCTGAGCCGCCCCGCTCCAAACCCAGCCTGCACCGGCAGCGCCCGTCAGACAGCGCCGAGGGCCGGGGCAGGGGGGACACGGTGCCATCCTCACCACCCTCACCATCCTCACCTCACCAGGTCCATGCCCAGCAGCGCCTCGGCCTCGCCCAGGGGCTCGCGGGTCCACACGCCCTCGTTGCCCACGCAGACGCCGCAGTCGTTGGCGCCCATCTCGGCACCCCAGAGCCAGGCGGGGCGGCTCAGCACCACCGCGTGCGTCCGCTCCGCCTGCTCGATCTCCAGGTACGTGCACTGCGGGGACACGGCGGGGACACGGAATGCTCAGTGCTCTCTCTGTGCCCTGCAGCCACCCTGGCACACGGATGTGCTCTGGGGGGGGACACGGCGGGTGACACCCGGCACACTCAGTGCACGGCCCCCTGCAGCCACCCTGGCCCAGGGTGGGGACGCACGGGTGGCCTGACACCTGATGCACTGACCCCTACAGCCGCTTTGGCCCCAGCAAGGTCTCACCTGGACTTTGTCCCCGGGACGGTGGGTGGCAGCGGGGACATAGACGATCTCCTGGACCTCGTGGCGGGGACGGTCGGCGTTCTTGCCGAAGATGACGGCGGGGGACGCCGTGTGCGGTGGCAGGGCCACGAAGCAGTCGCAGGACGAGGGCACTGGAGCCTGCCCCGCCATCCTAAACTGGGTCAGGGCGGGCACCGAGTGGGATGTCAACCCCCTGTCCCTGCCCTGGATGTGTCCCCAGGGTCCCTCTGGGGCTGGGCATGGAGGGGCTGTGGGATGACGTGGTCCCTGGAACTGGGAGCACGTCAGGGACCCCATGGAGGGGTGAGTTGGGGGGTACCTCCGCCCCGGGACCCCGCAGCTCCGCACCGACCGGAGCCAACCCCCCGCGCAGCCCCGATAACCGGGATACCCCCGCACCGACCGCGGACGGGACCCCCTCCCGCACAGCGCCGGTAACCGGGACCCCGCGGGACCCTCCACGGACCTGCCGCCGCTCCCGCACCGCCGCCGCCGCCCGGGCCCGCCCCGCTCCGCCCTGTCCAGCCCCGGCCCGCCCTGTCCAGCCCTGGCCGCGCGACGGCGGCGCCCGGTGGCCGGAGGCCGCACGGCGGCAGCGGAGGGGACCGGGACCGGCACCGACACCGGCACCGACACCGGCACCGGCACCCGCGTGGGTCGGGGGGCGTTCCCAAAGGAGCCCAGGGACGGGGGTCCCAATTTTCCTCCCATGGGGAGGGGACGGGGGACCCGGCTGTGAGCTGGGGGGGTCCCGTGGGTCAGAGCCCCCCGCGTGGGTATCACCCTCCGTGGACACCCCCGCACCTCCGTGGGCAGCACCGGCGTGGGTGGTACCCCCGTGGGCATCCCCGCATCCCCGTGGGCAGCACCGGCGTGGGCAGCACCCCGCCCGGCCCGCGGTATGCGGACGGACCTGCCGGGCAGCGCCCTGCCCGCGGGAGGGGTGCAGGATGTGACCCTCGTGGGGACCTCGGCTGGTCCCAGCCCGTGTCACCCCCACACCATCCCCGTCCTGAGAAGCCTTGGAGAGCCGAGGCCAGGGTGGGGGGCGAGGGGCTGGACCCCTGAGACTATTGGCGGAGATGATTTGGGGTCGGGATGTCGGATCCCTGAGTCTCTTGGAATGAATGATTTGGGGTCGGGATGCCGGACCCCTGAGACTCTTGGCGGAGATGATTTGGGGTCGGGATGCCGGACCCCTGAGACTCTTGGCGGAGATGATTTGGGGTCGGGATGCCGGACCCTTGGGTCCCTTGGCGGGGCTGATTTGGGGTCGGGATTCTGGACCCCTGAGTCTCTTGGAATGAATTATTTGGGGTCGGGATTCCAGACTCCTGAGTCTCTTGGCAGGGATGGTTTGGGGGTCGGGGTGCCTGAGTCTCTTGACAGGGATAATTTGGGGTCGGTCCCCTGCGTCCCTTAGCAGGGATGTTTTGGGGTCGGGATGCCGGACCCCGGTGTCCTTCAGCAGGGATGGAGCCGGAGAGCCGGAGCGTGGAAAACACGCGGCGTTTATTCCAGTACAAAACCCAAACCCCACAGCCCCGCAGCCTCTTCACAGCACAAACTCTCCCCTCGCCGGCCGGGGGGCACCTCCCGGGCCACCCCGCTCCATCCCCCCCGCAACCGCCCCCAGCCCGGGGCCCCGGCCGGGCCGGTCCCTCCCTGCCCCGGGGAGGCGGCCCGGGGGTGGGTGGGGGACGCGGCGGTTCGGGGCGCGGGGCCGGGATCCCCACGCCGCAGCAGGCTGGACTGGTTTCCCGGCCGCCGTCCCTCCCCACCCGGTTTTACCGCCTTTATTGCCCCATCGCGGCAGGCAGGGCCCCGGGGGTGCGGGGGCAGAGCGCACCTGGGGCCCCCCCTCGCAGCCCCCCGGCTCTGGGGCAGCTCACTGAGGCTGAACCCCGAGTCCCGGCGTGGCCGTGGGGCTCCCTGCGCGGCCGTTCCCTCCCCAGCCCACCCGTGGGGTGCCCCCGGTGCGGCCCCCCACAATCTGCGGCTGCAGCAGGGGGTCCCCAAAAGGCCGGAGCCCCCCAGATGCTGCTGGAGCCGGGCTAAAATCCCGCTGGTGCGACACTGTGGGACCTTGGGGAGGGTCCTGAGCCCCCCTGAGGTCCCATCGGGAGGTGAAATCCCCCATTTGGGGGACACCGAGGGGGAGTTTTGTGCTGGAAAAGGCAAATGCCGGAGTCGGGGACGTCCTTCGAGAGCTGCGGACAGCCCAGGTCACCCGAGTCCTGCCGAGGGACAGCGCTGGCCGTGCTGGGGCTGCGGACACGTCCTCGCAGACCCCCCCCCAGCGAGACTTCACCTCGTGCTGGGGGGTCCCAGCCCCACGGCTCGTCCCTGCCCCACGGCGCAGGGGGGCTGCTGCCAGCCCCTCCCGCAGCCATGGGGACAGGGACAGGGATGGGGACAGGGATGGGACCCTTTGAGGGGTCCTCCCCCTCCCCATCCGCACAGCCCACGGCCACAGCTTCGGCCTGGGACATCCGCTCTGCCCGAGCGGCAAAGCCTGGCTTCACCTTAATAAAATAATAATAATTAATAATTAATAATAATAATTAATAATTAATAATAATAATAAAACACTCAAAACCGAAGGCCTCGGGGCGCCCTCTGGGCACGGACCCCACTCGACTTCACCTCTACCCCTTCCCCCTGACCTCGGGGTGCTCCGAGCTCGGGCAGCCCCTGACGCGGCCCCCCCAGAGCCCCCAGGATGGGGCCATACCGGGGGATCAGCGCCCCCCCTCCCCCCAAACCTTCCCCCCTCCCCAGATTCCCAACTGGTTTGAACTGGTGTTGGCTGGGGAGCAGCGCCGGGGGGACCCCCGGGTGCCTTGAGCAGCCAGCGAACCCCACCCCACCCGACCCCAGCGCTGCCCCCCAAACCCCCCTCCCCCTCCCAGGTCCCGGCTTTAGCGTCTCCTTCTGTGTCCAAGGGGTTCTGCCAAAATCGGGGTGTAAGACCCCAAAAGATCTAAAAACCGAGGTTCACGGACCCCCAGCCAGGGGTGCGGGCCAGATACGGGGTGCCCTGGGGACAGGGGGGCGACCCCAGGGGAGAAAAAAACTACGGGGTCCCTGGTGGGGGAGACCGCGGGGTGTCCCCCGGAGGTGCAGGGACCTGGGAAGGGACAGCGATGGGGTCCCCGGGCGGACGGGCAGCATGCACGGGGGGCCAGGCAGAGTTCCCTGGAACGACGGGATCCCGGGGAGGGACGGCTACGGGGCCACAGGGGGACAGGCAGCATGCACGGAGGGGACGGCGGGGGTCCCTGAGGGGACAGGGGGATGGCTGCGGTCCCCAGTGGGGTCCCCAGAAGGGACAAGGGGGCACAGGCAGCTCGCCCGGGGTGGGGGATGCCCCTCAGGGAGGGGCGGTGCCGGGGGGGCGGGCGGGGGTCTCGGGGCGGCGGGCGGGCAGCGCGGCCGTGCCAGGCCGGAGGAATGCGGCCGTCCCGGCTCTCCCGGGCCCGCGGCCGCCCCGGTGCTTCCCGCCCGGGGCCGCGGCGGTGGGTGTGGGAAAGCTGCAGGTGTGCGCTTGGGCAACCGCCCGCCGCCCGCCGCTCGCCCGCCGCGGCCCCCGCAGCCCCCCACGGCTCACATTCACGCAGGACTTCTTTTTTTGTTTTCCTTTCTTCCGTTTTCCCCCGTTTTAGCCACGATTCAGGCCAAAAAAAAAAAAACCGGGCTTCGCATCCTCAAGCCCCCCCGGCCAAAGCGGGGTTCCAAGGGGTGGGGGACCCCCGCCAGCTCAGCATCCCCAGCTGGGGCAGGGGGATGTCGCCAGCCCCCGACCCCCCGCGTGCCGCCCGTGGGGGACTGTGCCAAAACCTCGTGGGTGACGAGAGAACGGGGCTGGCACGGGCTGGGGGCCGAGCCCCGCGTGCCACAGTTTGGAGGGGACCGTGGGGAGGGGGCCGGGGGGCTGCGGCCGCCCTCTCCGAGCGGAGGCTCCCGGCTTTCTCCTCCTCTCTCCCTTTCTCCTTCTCCTTCCTCCCCTTTGGGCTGGACGTGCCCGGGCAGCGCCTGCTCCTTCGGCTCCCATTGATGTTCCTCCCAAACAGCCCCGCCGCCTGCCAGCAGCCTCCCGAAAAAAAAAAAAAAAAAAAAAAAAGATTTGGGAAGCCGGGGGAGGATCGGGGAGGATCGGGGAGGGGAGGGGGGGAAGAACCGGGGCGGGAGAGCGGGAGCGGGACAAGTGAAACCGCCGCGGGGCAGCTCCGGCTGCGGCGCTCCCCAACGCCGCAGCGGGGGACGGGGCCGTGCCACCAGCCTTGTCCCCGGCCTCGCCACCGCTCCCAGCACAAGGTGCCAGCCCTGCGCCCACCCCCGCCCTAAATCCCTTCGGAGACCGGCCCCGAAGGGTCCCCTCCGGCCACCCCCGCCCCACCTCCATCCGTGTCCCCCCCGGGGCTCAGCGGCTCAGTTTGTGGGGGCGGCCGTGCCCCCCTCCGACTCCCTCTTGCCTCCCTTGGCGGCCGACGGGTCCCCGGCGCCTTTGCCCTCGGGTTCGGCCCCGTCCTTGCCGCCGTCGTGCGTCTTCATGTGCTTGCCCAGGTGGTCGCTGCGCATGAAGACGCGGCCGCAGACGGGGCAGGAGAATTTCTTGGCGCCCGTGTGGGTCTGGAGATGCCGCTGCAGCTCGTCGGAGCGGGTGAAGCGCTTGCCGCAGAAGAGCCAGTTGCAGACGAAGGGCCGGTCGCCGCTGTGCCAGCGCAGGTGGGCTTTCAGGTGGGAGGTCTTGGCGTACGCCTTCCCGCAGCCGGGAATGTGGCAGTTGTGCAGGTGCTTGCGCTTCACCCCCTCGGGGCACGGGCCCCCCCTCTCCGCCTCCTGGCAGTTGGGGCAGCGGCACGCCGCCTGCCCCCCGCCCCTGGGCACGGCCCGCCGGGCCCCCTTCGGCCGCCCCCCGCCCTCCGCCTCCGGCCCCCGCGGCTCCGGGGGCCCCTCCAGCGCCTTCACCCCCTCGGCCGCCAGGAGATGCTGCGCGGGCGGGGGCAGCAGGTGGGCGGGGGGCGCGCAGAGCTGGTGCTCGCCCCCGCCGTACCCGCCCAGGGCCGCGGGCAGCCCGGGGTGCGCGGGCACCTGCAGCCCCCCGCCTTGCCCGGGGGGCAGCTCCATCCAGCTGGCTCCGGCGTGGAGGTCCCACCAGTTGACACCTCCGCCCTCCTCGCCGGGGGCGCCGGGGTGCGGGGGTCGGAACCAGGGCTCGTAGGGATGCGCCATGTCCGGGGCGGCCGGCAGCAGCTTGGCGTAGGCTCCGGAGGCGGCGGGGCCGTCGGGGGGCAGCTCTAACCTCGGGGGGCCATGGGGCTCGTAGGCGCCGGGGGCGGCGAAGGCGGCGGCGGCGGCGTCGTCGGGCCCCGGCAGCGGCAGCTCCGGCGGCGGCAGCGGCGAGGCGAAGTCGGGGGCCCCCGGCGCGGCGGGGCCGTGAGGCTGGAAGGGCTGGAGCGGCTGCAGGTCCAAGTGGGTCGGGGAGGCGCGGGGCGCGTCCGAGGGCTGGGATCCCAGGGAGCCGCAGACCGCCGTCAGCATTGCGGGGCGGCGGCGCGCACAGACCTGCGGGGCCAAGCGGGGCGGGCGGGGAGGGGGAGAAGAGCTGTGAGAAAAGGGGGGGCACAGCTCCGCACCCCCCGTCCCTGCGCGCACCGGCACCGCGCCGCCTGCGTTTTGGGGTCACTGAGCCCCCCACCGAGGGGGTTGCGCTGCTCTGCGACACCGCTGTGACACCACGATGGTGGCACCAGTTTGGGGGGACGCCCCTTAGACCCGTCCCTGTCCCCTACGGACCCCGTGCCAGCCCCTGGTGCCGGTGGGTCCCGCCTGCAGCCCAAAGGGGTCGGTGCCTAATTCCAAAATCCAAGGAAACTTCCAACATCTGCCTTGTCACCTCCCTGACTCTGTCCCCCAGCACGGCCGGGTCCCCGAGGGGACAGCGGTGGCATCCCCAAGCCCATGCCCCAGCCACGGGGGGACACGGCACCCCCGGGGGGACACGGCACCCACGAGGCCAACCTGGCTCTCCCGCATCCCAGCCGGGCTGGGAAACCATCACTCCCCCCTTTGCTCCCGCCCCAAGCCCAGGGCCCAGCTGGGAGCCCTCAGGCCCGTTTTTGGGGGGGCTGCACCTCCAGGCCGCTTGGCAGCAGGATGAGGCAGCGAAGCCGCGGGCCGAGCCCCTGGCAGCGCTTTGAAGCCCGGCTCGGGGCTGCCTTCGCCCGCGGCCCCGCGGCCCCGGGGGCACCGGCGGCACCCCCAGACCCCCGGGCACCCGCAGGCTCCCAGCAGGGCGGCCGTGACTCAGCGGGAGCTGTGCAAACCCCACTGGGGACGGGCCCCACCCCGGTGTCGAAATCCACCTGCCGCCACCGGCTCCCGCCCCCCACCTTCCCACCGGCGCCGCGCCGAGGGGCGGCCGGGACCCCCCCTCCCTGGAAACCCCCCCATTGCCCCCTCTCGCCACCAGCTCCTTCTCCCCCACGCTGCTCCCCCCGGCTCCTCAGCACCCCCAGCCCGCGTGGGACAGGGACGGACCTTTAGGGACACATTTGGGGGGTGCTGAAAGATTTGGGGTGGGAGATCCCCTGAACAAAGGGGCCGGAGCCCCAGAGCCCCTGGATCCCAGCACTGCGATTCCAGGGCAGGGAGAGGGTCCCCACGATGCTGAAGACCCCCCAAACTGAGTGAGGACACCGTTTTCTCCTGCCAGGTGTCACCCAGGAAGGCAGGGGGGGATCCCAAAGATCAGGGTGGGTGCTTTGAGGGGGGGTCCCAAAATCTCCCCGACAGGACCCACCTGTACCTGTGCCACCGACACTCGTGGGGGCAGGATGAGCCCCCCGGGGTGGCAGCTGAGCAGGTTTTGGGGTCCTGCTCCCCAGTGGGGACCGTCCCTGCCTCCTGGGGACACGAGTGGGGTTGGAGAGGGCTGGCACTGAGGGGGTCCCTCGCTCCCACTCGCGGTGGTGCTCAGTGGGGTCCTGACCCCTCCTAGACCCCTGCTCCCCATGAGCTCAAAACTGGGGTCAAACCCACAAAACGCCGCGGTGACAGCCCGTCACGGGGCTTTGGGGCGGCAGCTGGCACCCACAGGGTCCCCCCAGATCTGGGGACTGAGGGGACCTGGCAGGGACATCCCACAGCCCCCCTAACCTCCAAAGGGAGTGGAAGGGATCCTCCGTGGGGTCCGGGGGTCGGTCCCACCCCATCAGATCCAGCACGGCCCCATCAGGGCTCTCCTGGCTCACCCCATTCCCAACCATCCCCCTCGGCTCGGGGGTCCCAGCGACCCCCGCAGTGCAGCCCCGCCGTGACCAGCGGCACCGTCCCCCCCATCCCAGCTCCAAACCTGGGGAAAAAGGGCCACGACTGGGATGGGGGGAGCGCTGGGAGAACCCCCCATCCACGGGCCTGCCTCAGCCAGCCATGGAGCCTCCCAGGACGTTTTTCCATCCGGGAATGATGACAAAAATCCCCAGGGGCCCCCAGCGTCCTCCCTCCCTCCCTGGCGGGGCTCAGCGACGCGTTGGCCATTTCACCGCAGGGAAACTGAGGCAGCGGCGGGTGAAGCGTCCCGTGAGTCACGGCCCGGGCTGGGCAGAGGCGGCCCGGCCCCGTCTCCCAGCCCCGCCGGTGCCTCGCCCCGCGGCGGGGCCGGGCGGGCGCCGCTGCCCCCAGCACCGGCAGCCCCGACGGGGGGGGACGGGGGCGGCGGTGGGAGCCGGGCCCGCGGGCTCGGGGGATGCCGCGGTTTTGGGGGGATGCCGTGAGTCCCGGGGGGGTGCCCCGAGGTCGGGGGGACGCTGCGGGGTCGGGGGGTGCGGTGGGTTCGGGATCGTCCCCGCCGCACGGCCCACGGCAGCGCTTCCCGGAGCCGCAGCGGAGCTCCCCGGGGATTTTTGGGGAGGGGAACGGGGCCGCACCGATGGCGGCGGGGGTGGGGGGGGGCGGGGGTCCAGTCTGTGCAGCCCCTCGCGGGACTCGGCACCGGAGCGGGGGCTCGGCACCGCGGGAGGGGTCTCAGCCCCACGGGAAGAGTCCCGGTCCCGCGGGGAGGGGGTCGCGCTGGAAATTGGAGCGGGGGGGACACAGCGCGGTGTCCCGGGAGCCCCGGTGGCCAGCGGATGCGGCGGGGTGGCGAGCAGGGACTTGCCGGGGCCGGAGCGGGCGGTGGGACCGCCGCGGCCGCGTCGCAGCCGCCGGTCAGGGCAGCCGCGTCCCCGGGACCCTCCCGGGGGTCCCGTCGGGGGTCCCCGCGTCCGGCAGCACCGGGGGTACGTACGGGTCTAGCGGCAGCGAGGTCCCGGCGGGTCCGTCCTCATCGGCGTGGCGCGGGCGCTGCTTCCCGAGGGGACCCCGAGGGACCCGCGCGGCTCCCCAGGGACGGGGCACCCACTGGGCCGGGCGAGCAGGAATGGCCGGGTCCCAGCCCGGCGGCCGGCTCTTCCCTCCGCCCCCCCGCCCAGCTCCACCCCCGGCCCCGGTGATTTTAACCCTTGGAGGCAGAGCCGCAGCCCCACCGCTTGACAGGAGCCGGCTCCGGTCCCAGGATCCGGCGGATGAAAGCGGAGGGAGGGGACGGGAAGTTCGCAGCAGACACCGCAAGCAGGGGGGTAATTAAAGAAGAAAGCAACAACCGCCTCCCTCCCTCCCGCGTCCGTGGCCGCCTCCTCCT
The DNA here is from genome assembly GCF_009650955.1 of Corvus moneduloides. Lineage (NCBI taxonomy): Eukaryota > Metazoa > Chordata > Aves > Passeriformes > Corvidae > Corvus > Corvus moneduloides. The sequence continues at coordinate 1,449,716 of NC_045501.1, read as the reverse complement.
GCCACCCCCCCGGCGACCCCCGGGCACCCCTTCTGTCCCCTGGCAGGGCAGCTGTCCCCCCTCGGCTGTTGGTGACACGCAGGTGGCTGCCCTCCCCTCCTGCCACCCCCTCCCGGAGACCCCCGGGCCCCCCGCTTGTCCCCACATCAAGGGGTGACACGCGGGGGTGGCCGCTGTTCCCCTGCCACCCCCGCGGGGACCCCCGGTTTGTGTCGCCGCCCCGGGGGTGACACATGGAGGGATGTCACCTGTCCCCGTGAGGGGCTCAGTGCCCCCCGTGGCGCCTCGGGCCTGGGCCGTGGGATAAATGGGACAGGGATGGACACAGGGGACAATTTTGGGGCCAGAGCCGGACCCGCGGCGGGAGGGAGTGGGACGCTGGTGGCAGGACCCACCGTGACCCCGATGGATTTGGGGCAGCCCAAAAAAGCCCAGAAGGTCCTGGCTGAGCCTGTCCCCACCTGGCCGGGGGTGTCCAACCCCCCCTGTCTCCCGTGTCCCCCCCCGAGGCTGCCGGCAGGGACAAACCCCGGGAGCTGCCGGGTGACAACACCACGGCCAGTGGAGCCACTTAATCACCGGCGCGTCGTGTCCCCATTTCAAACCCCTGCGCCCGGCCGGTGGCCACCAGAGCCCCGTGGGGACCCCGGTGGGCACGGTGGGAACCCAGCCGTCCCCACATCGCACGGGAAAAGGCGCTGGTGGCCCCGCAGAGCCGGGACCGGGCTGGCAGCGCCAGGATCCCGGCTGCCGCGTGGGAGCCCGCATCTCCCGGCGAGCCTGCCAAGCGCCCGGCCGGGCGGAGGGTGCAGGGAGCTCCTCCTTCGCCTTGGGGAAAACTCTCCTGGTTTTCATCATCGCAGCAGGGATGGCTCCACCGCCGCCGCCACCGAAACGCGGCTGCCTTATGGGCTGAGCGCGGCCCCACGGCCCGGCTCGGCCGGGCTCCGGGAGGGGCGTCCCGGGGTGGGCGTGGAGGGTGGGGACCCTGGGATGGGGACCTCGGGATGGGGGCCTCGGGATGGGGGTCTCGGGATGGGGGTCTCGGGATGGGGACCCTGGGATGGGGACCTCGGGATGGGGGTCTCGGGATGGGGACCCTGGAATAGGGGTCTCGGGATGGGGACCCTGGGATGGGGACCCTGGGATGGGGATCCTGGAATTGGGATCTCGGGATGGGGACGTCGGGATGGGGGCCCTGGAATGGGGACCCTGGGATGGGGATCTCAGGATGGGGACCCTGAGATGGGGACCCCGGGCTGGGGACCCCGGGATGGGGACGCCGGGATGGGGATCCTGGGATGTGGACCCTGGAATGGGAACCCTGAGATGGGGATCCTGGGATGGGGACCCTGGGATGGGGATCCTGGGATGGGGATCCTGGGATGGGGATCCTGGAAAGGGGACCCCAGGATGTGGATCCTGGGATGGGAACCCCAGGATGGGGACCCTGGGATGGGGATCCTGGGATGGGGACCCCGGGATGGGGATATCCTGCCGTGGGGATGCCGGGGTGGGAAGGGGCAGGACGAGCGGCTGGTGGGGGTTGGTTGTGCAGAAATGGGTTGAACACACGCACGGGGCTCTGTAGGGCACATATGGGGGATTTGGGGGGACCCCCAACCCCAGCGTCTCACTGTGTTTCCTCTGCTCTGCTTGCCCAGGAGGATCCAGGGCCGTTCCTGTGGCTGCTCCAGCTTGGGGACCCCCGAGTGTTGTTGGTGGCCTCGGGCTCCCTGGCTGACCCCTGTTGGGGGCTGGATCGTGGCCACCAACAGCTCTTTGGGGCAAACTGGGCGTGCGCAGCTCCGGCCATCCCCATCCCAGTCCCCATCCCAGTCCCCATCCCCATCCCCGCCGTGCCACCACAGGGAGCAGGGACCGTGTCTCCTGGTCCCCAGCTGCCCCTCAGCCACCTGTGCACCCTGCACACGTGGCCTGTCCCACGTCCCTTCGCTCCAGGGACTTCTCCCAGTTCTCCCAGTGCAGGAGGGTCCCAGCTGCTCCCATCCCCGCCATTCCCAGCGAGGCCCCGCTCCAGGAAGGGGCTGCGGGGTGGGAGGATGTGGGGAACACCGTGGGGACAAGGATGAGGATTTGGGAAGGCCCTGACCGCCTCATCCTGCCAGCACCGGCCCCCAAAACCCCACTGGGACCCTCCAGACCCATCCCAAAACACAGATCCTGGGCAGGGATCCTGCTGGGATGAGTCTGGAAATGGGATGAGGCAGTGGCACGGGACTGGGGGGACTGGGAGGACTGGGGGGACTGGGGGGACCAGGATTTGGGGTGTCTGGGGAGCCCCCTCAAGCAGAGCTGGGACCACGCATGGGAAGGGAATCCCGGCGCATTCCAGGGGGGATCTCCTCTCGCCACCGAGTGTCTGAAACCCCGAGCCAGTGCCTTGAAATTACAGCTAATTACAGAGCTCATTTGCATAAATCATAAGGCAAGAGGCAAATGCCTCCAATCCCTCCGAGTGATCAGGGAGCTCCGGCGAGGGACCGAGGAGGGACTGGTGGGTTCGCAGTGGGGACAGGAGGGGTCGGTGCTCCCCAAAACTGCAGCGGGACCTCGGGGTGTCCCCCCCACTCGCCGGAGGTGTCCCCAGAGCTGGGCACAGCCTGGCCCGGAGGGGACACGGCCGTCGCTGTGCCCTGGTGGGTGACAGGGAGGGGGACAAGGGCAGGACCGGGCTGGGGAGGCGCAGCCCTACAGCACTGGGGGTTGGGGACGGCGCTGGCCCCAGGGGAAATCGGGGTGGGGGATGAAGGGATGGAGCAGGACAGAGGGATGGAGCAGGACAGAGGGATGGAGCAGGACAGAGGGATGGAGCAGGACAGTCACCTCCCGGCCCCCTCAGTACCACGCGGATGGAGGAACAGAGGCACAGCGATGTCCCCTCAGGCCCCAGGACGATGCTGGGGGACAAAGGGACATCCCAAGCCTCCTCCCAGCCCTGTGGCCGAGCACTTCAAACGCTCCTGGCTCCGGAAAGGCCGGCGATTTCCTCCTGGGCCATACAAGAAATCGGAGAGGGGAGTGGGACAGGAGCGTGTCCCCGTCGCTGTGTGCGCAGCGGGTGTCACACCGCGTGTCTGAGCTCATCCCTGGCCCCGAGCACATCCGTGTGCGCCCTCCCACGCCGGTGGGTGCTGATCACGCAGTCGGGGTGCCCCGGAGGGGTCCCCGAGGGGGCTCTGCCGCGGGTGCCGCAGGGCTGCGCCGTCTGGGTCGCCCCGTCCCGGGGGGACACCTCGGGGGTGCCCGCGGGGCCTCAGACGGGGACAGACGGAGCTCCCCGGGGGTTTTGGGGGGCCCCACGCCCAGACGGCCCCGAGGGGGTGACGCTGGGGTGACGTTGAACCTGCTGAGGGTGCTGGTGGGAGCCCGGGGGGGACCCCGAGACTCTTGGAGGCGGCGCGGTGGGGACGATGCCAGGTGAGGAAGGGATGGTGGTGGCACTGCGTGGTCACAGCCCTGCGGGGTGGGCGCAGTCCTAGGGGGGGTGTAAAGGTCCCCACGAGGTGGTCACAGCCCCTGCGAGGTGGTCACAGCCCCACGGGGGTGTCACAATAAATGGTGGGACACGACCCCCTGCCTGTGCCCAAGCTGGGCCAGCACAGGGACAACGACCGAGCCCCGTGCCAGCCAGCATGCCCTGGGGGACAGCTGGCAAGGGGCTGCCCACCTGCTCCCCGAGGACAGGGCCACCTGCCAGCCTGGCAGAGATACCTATCGGGATTATCGCGACGGGATTCCCCTGCCCGCAGCGTGCGCCAGGTCACGGCGTGCCCGGAGGCAGCGTTTCCTCAGCGGGAGCAGGAATTACTGTCGGGACTCGACCTCTGCGACGCGGCGACGGAGCTGGCAGCTCGGTGGAGGGTTAAATGCGATTTTTAATTTGAGTTTTAATTAGTCCCGTGCTAATCTCGCTGCCGTATCTGCGCCCAACCGGCCCGGCTGTCAGTCACGGCCTGGGGAAACCTGCCCGGCACGGGGTGGGGAGCGCCCGGCAGCGCCCGCCCGGCACGGGGCACGTGGAGGCAGCGGGGACGGGGACGTGGGGACGGGGACAGGGACACGGACACTGGGCTGAACTGGGCACGTGGGGACACGGCTGCGCTGGGAATGGGACACACGGATGTGGTGGGAATGGGACACCTGGATGGGAATTGGGACACGCGGGTGCTTTGGGGACAGGGACACTGCACCAGAGACGGAACACGGGGCTGCAGCGGGAATGGGGACGTGGGTGCAGAGGGAATTGGGACAGGCGGATGCACTGGGAACAGGGACGGGGACACGGGGCTGGAGCGGGGATGGGACACCGGGCTGCACCAGGAGGACACGGACACAGCAGCACTGGGGACAGGGACACGGGGCTGCACCGGGGATGGGGCACACGGACGGGGAACGGGGACGCGGGGACGCACCGGGCATGGGGACAGGGACACGCAGCTGCGCTGGGGACAGCGGCACCGGGAGAAGGCGACATGGGTGCCCCGGGGATGGGACCCGGCTGCACTGGGGACAGGGACACGGGGCTGGGGACGCTGAGGGACGGCGACGGGGGAGGAGCCGCAGTTCCCGTGGCCGAGCGTGGGCACGGGGGGCTTGGGGACAGCGGGCAGGGGGACTGCAGGCATGGCGTGTCCTCGCTCCGTGTCACCGCTCCGGCTCCTCTGGGTCCTCCGGGACCTCCCGGTGCAGCCTGAGCGTGCTGTGTGTCCCCGTGTCCCCGTGTCCCCATCCCAGCCACGCCGTGCCAACCAGCGCATCCCTGTCCCCCCCTCCCTGCGCAGCAGTGTCACCTCCAGGACGGTGGCGATGTCCCTTTCCCAGGCACGGTGACACGGATCGCGCCGGCGTCACTCCCGCCCGGGGAAACTGAGGCACGGAGCGACAGGCCGGGACTTGTCCCTTCAGCCGGGGCGGGACCGGCCGGAGCGGAGCCTCCCGCTGCCCACCCGGGGGGCTCCGGGGGTCACCCTGGCCCCTCCCTCCGTGCCAGCCTCGGCGGAGCCCGCGGGGACAGCCCCGCTCGGGGTCCCCAGCCGGTGTCCCCTCCCTGGAGGGTGGCAGTGCCACGTGCGATGTCCCCTGGCAGCCTGGGCCGCACTTGCGGGGTCGCCGCCGGGGGTCCGCAGCCCGGGTGGCGATGCCATTTGGGATGTCCCCCGCCAGCCCGGGCTGATGTCGCAGGGTCCCCAGCGCGGGGTGCCGCCCCTGGGAGGTGACGATGCCATTTGGGATGTCCCCCGCCAGCTCCGGGGTCCCGCCCCGGGGCGCAGGGACAGAATCGGGGTCCGGGCCAGGTGCCACCGAGCCGCGGCCACGTCCCACACGTGGCTGTCCCCGTGTCCCCGGCACAGAGACCCAACGCCCGCGTCCGCGCTGCTTCCCGCGGCTTTTACGAGCTTGGCCGGAGCCGCGGTGTCCCTGGGGATGTCCCCGAGTGTCCCCAGGCCCCGGGGACCCCTCCGGGCCACCCAACCCCACCCCCGCCCCTTCCACCTGCAGCGCCCCAGGGGCGGGAGGGAGCCGGGGGGTGCCGGGGTGGCTCCGGAGGGCTCCGGCACCCCGGCGGGACCCCCGCGTGGCTTTTGGGGTGTCGGGGCGGGGGTCGGGGCGCCGGTGCCAGGCGGTGATGAGTAACCGGAGCGCGGGGAGGGCGGTAATTAAAGGGAGGCTCTCGCCACAGCAGGTTCCCACAAATGGAGGCCCCGCGGCCACAGACACGGCACAACAAAGCACCGAGCAATTATTTGGCTCCAGTGGGAGCTGCTGGTCCCGTGGGGGCTGGAGCCAGCTGGGCACCCCCGGGCTGGCACCGCCGGGGGGCCGCGGGGTGGGGGCGGGACCCCCGGCGGTGGCGGCGGCGGCGGCGACCCCCGACCCCCTCTGGGACCTCCTCCACCCGAGCCCCCCGATCTTGCTGAGGGGTTGGGGGTCCCTGTCCGCTTTGGGCACCCCCCGAGCTCTGAAAAGGGGTCGGGGACCGCCGTCACTTCTGGCAGCTGAAACGCCCCAAAACCCGCCACGGAGCCTGAGCCCCCCCCCCGAACCTCGGCAAGGGGAATGGGGACCCCCATCCTCTCAGAGAACCCCGAGCCCCTCGTAGAAGGGGCACCCCCACATCCCGCCGAGAGCCCTGAACCCCCGGAACGCCCCGGTCTTTGTGAACCCGAGCACCCCAAAATCCGCACGGGGACTGGGCACCCCTAATCCCCCCCGGCACCCTGAGCACTGCCAGGGGAGTGAGCACCCCCAAAACCCCTCCAGAACCCCCCCGAGCACCCCAACCTCTGAAAGGGGACCGGGAACCCCTCTGAGCACCCCGAACCCTACAAGAGAACCGGGGACCCCAAACCCTCCGAGCACCCCGCGCTCCCCCAGCACCCCAGCTTTGTGAGGGGGCTGTGGGGACCCCCAGCCCCTCTGAGCACCCCGAGCTCTGCAGGGGGACGGGAACCCCGCTGTGCCCCCACTCCGGGGGTGTTGGGGTCCTTCGGGAGCCCCCGTTGGGTGACATCACACCCGGACCCCCCCCCAAATGCTCCTCACTGACCACCCCGGGGTGCTCCGAGGAGCCTTTGATGGGGGGGGGGGGGGGAGAGGGGGATCCCCGGGACTCCCCACCCGCGGGGGGGCGCCGCTGACGTCATCCGGCTTCAACTGCTCAGACCCCCCTCGGCCAATCACAAGCGCAGCTCGTCCTCCTCGTCCATTCCATTGCCTCATCAATCTGTCAATCAAAATCGGCTGACCGATAAAAATCCGTGTTTTGGGCGGGTCCCGCCCACGAGGAAGTCCGTCCCCCCGAAGGCCTGTCAATCAAACAGCCGATGGACACAGGCTGGGCTTGCGTCCATTGGCTGGTTGTGTTGTCAATCAAAAAGCCACCCTGCTATTGGCTCTCGGTCGCCGTCCGTCACCTCGGCGCTCCGCGCCCATTGGCCGAGCGGTCCCTCCATCCCGAGCCCTATTGCTCGGAGCAGCTGCCCATAACCCACCATCCCGCCGCGGATTGGCCGCCGTTCCACCATCTCGCCGCCCATTGGTCAGCACGCTGGCAAGCCGGCCAACGATTGGCCGAAAACCCCTCGCGGGGCGGGCGCAGCAGGGCGGTGCCCGGCGGAGGAAGATGGCGCCGTGAGCGGGTCGGAGCCGCCGCCGCCCCCGGCCGGTCAGTGCAGGGGGAGCGGGGCCGGGGCGCGGCCACGCCGGGGCCGCCGGGGGCGGGGAGCGACCTGCGGCCTCCCCGGCCCGCCCTCCCCCAGCGCCCGGCGGGCGGGCGGCGCTTCCGGCGCCGGGGCCCGGTCGGGGGCGGGCCCGGCCTTTCGGACCCGCCTCTCCCGGGACCGCCCGGAGGGGCCGGGGGGGGGGGCCCGGGGTGTGATGTGAGGGGGGGTCCCCGGGGATTCTCGCCTCATCCCGGTCCGGAGGCGGCGGGGTCAGTTCTGGGGGGGCCTCCCGGGGTGCTCGGGGGGTCCCGGGGCAGCGGGGGCGGGGTGGGCCCGGCGCCCCCCACACGTGGGGTCCGGGTCGGGGTCTGCGGGAGCCGCCCCGGTTTTAGGGGTTTTTTTTTTTTTGGGGGGTGGCGGGGCTGGGGACGCGCGGAGGGGGAGGTGGGGATGGGGATTTTGTGGGGTTTGGAGAGGGATTCGGGCTGGTTCCCTTTGGGGGAGCTGTTGCCGCGGTGGGATGTGGGATGGTTCCCGAATTTCCCTGGTGGGATGTGGGATGGTTCCCGAATTTCCCTGGTGGGATTCATTTCCCTGATGGGATTCGTTTCCCTGGTGGGGTTTGGGATAGTTCCCAAATTTCCCTGGTGGGATTCGTTTCCCTGGTGGGGTTTGGGATGGTTCCCAAATTTCCCTGGTGGGGTTTGGGATGGTTCCCGAATTTCCCTGGTGGGGTTTGGGATGGTTCCCGAATTTCCCTGGTGGGATTTGGTATAGTTCCCAAATTTCCCTGGTGGGATTCATTTCCCTGGTGGGATTTGGGATGGTTCCCGAATTTCCCTGGTGGGGTTTGGGATGGTTCCCGAATTTCCCTGGTGGGATTCATTTCCCTGGTGGGATTTGGGATGGTTCCCAAATTTCCCTGGTGGGATTTGGGATGGTTCCCGAATTTCCCTGGTGGGATTTGGGATAGTTCCCAAATTTCCCTGGTGGGATTCGTTTCCCTGGTGGGGTTTGGGATGGTTCCCGAATTTCCCTGGTGGGATTTGGGATGGTTCCCGAATTTCCCTGGTGGGATTCATTTCCCTGGTGGGATTTGGGATGGTTCCCGAATTTCCCTGGTGGGATTTGGGATAGTTCCCAAATTTCCCTGGTGGGATTCGTTTCCCTGGTGGGGTTTGGGATGGTTCCCGAATTTCCCTGGTGGGATTTGGGATAGTTCCCAAATTTCCCTGGTGGGATTCGTTTCCCTGGTGGGGTTTGGGATGGTTCCCGAATTTCCCTGGTGGGATTTGGGATGGTTCCCGAATTTCCCTGATGGGATTTGGGGCTGTTTTCCCTTGGTGGGATTCATTTCCCTGCTGGGATTCCTTCCCCTGGCGGGCTTTGGGCAGCGGCCGGACCCATCCCGGGTTTTGGGGTGCACCAAGGGGACAAACACGCGGCGTTTTCCCCGATTCCTGAGCGGGTCCAGCCCCAGCAGGACGCTGTGATGCTGCTGGAAGTTCCCCTCCTCGAGGGTTCCCCAAGATCCACTTTGATTCCCACTCTTTCATCCCAGAGGCTGCTCCTTCCTGTGCTCCCAGCTCCCTGGATTTCAGCTGCTTTTCCTCTTTATCCCCCAAAACACCGGGAATTTAAAAAAAAAAAAAACAACCCAACAAACCCCAAAGTGGGTTCTGGCGAGCCCCGGAGCGGGTTTGAACCCAATCCCTCCGTAAATCCCGGCCGGGATTATCCCGAGGCTTTGCCGATTTCCTGCTGTTCATATGGAAATCCGCGGGTGCTTGAGCCCCTTTAGGCTTGGAATGTTCGTTTTCCCTGGAAAAACAAATGGAGCTGCTGCTCTTGGGGGAGGTTTTGTTAATCCCGAGGGGTTTGGGGTTTTTTTTTTGGGGAGTTTTCCATGGATTTTAGGGCGCTCTGCTTCACCCGAGCTCCCACCACGGGTGGGAAACGCACGGAGGGATCACCCCGGGCTTCCCTTGGTCAAATTCCCATTTATTTTTCCGGGATAATGGGATTTTTCCCGGGATCTGCCTCCTCCCTGGCGGGCTCAGCCCTGCTCCGATTCGCAGCCGGGGCTGTTAATCCTCGGCTCTAATTCCCATGGAAGCAGCCGCACAAAATCCCGGGAAGAGCATTCCCGTTTATCCCGGGCCAGCCCTGGGCACATCCCAAGGGAATGGGTGCCCTTTTCCAAGGCACCCACGACTCCCACCTGCCTCTTCCCAAGGATTTGGAGCTGGAGCTGTTCCCACTTTGTGACTTTTCCCGGTTTTTCCACCTCTCAGTGGCTCAGTTTGAGGAAAAACTCCCCATATCCCGTTATCCCGGGATATCCAAGAGGTCTCACCTGGGGTTTTGCGGGAGATTTGGCTGCTCCTCCATCTCCTGGAGGAATTCTCTCCCGGTTTAAAGGTCCTGGCAGCTTCAAAACGAAGGAAATTCCTCGTTTTCCCCTTTTTTCCCCACATCCTGGCTGCTCCCAGGAAGGGCCTTTGAGGTCGGGGCTGTCCCTGTCACCCTCAGCCAGCCCGTGCTTATCCAGGGAAATCTGATGGAGTGGCCAGGGAAACTTGCCAAAGGAAATTTGTCTCCAAATCCAGAAGAAAACACGGAGCAAATCGTGAGGATTTAGAAGTCTTTTTTTTTTTTTTTTTTTTGTCCCCCCCTGGCTTAAACCCTTAAAAAGAAACTGTTCAAAGCCACGAATCTTGCCCTGAATTCCTTTTAATTCCCAAAGTTGGAAAAACAGGCAGCAGGGCTGGGAATGGGAAAGTTTCAGGCTGGGAATGGGAAGATTTTGGGGCTGGAATGGGAAAGTTTCAGGCTGGGAATGGGAAGGTTTCAGGCTGGAATGGGAAGGTTTCAGGCTGGAATGGGAAGATTTCAGGCTGGGAAGATTTTGGGCTAGAAACAGGAAGGTTTCAGGATGGTAATGGGAAGATTTAAGGCTGGGAATGGGAAGATTTTGGGCTGGAACTGGGAAGATTTCAGGCTGGAAACAGGAAGGTTTCAGGCTGGGAATGGGAAAGTTTCAGGCTGGGAAGATTTCAGGCTGGGAATGGGAAGATTTTGGGCTGGAAACAGAAAGGTTTCAGGCTGGAATGGGAAAGTTTCAGGCTGGGAAGATTTCAGGCTGGAATGGGAAGATTTTGGGCTGGAAACAGGAAGGTTTCAGGCTGGAAAGATTTCAGGCTGGAATGGGAAGATTTTGGGCTGGAATGGGAAGATTTCACGCTGGGAAGATTTTGGGCTAGAAACAGGAAGGTTTCAGGATGGTAATAGGAAGATTTTGGGCTGAAATGGGAAGATTTTGGGCTGGAAACTGGAAGGTTTCAGGCTGGGAATGGGAAAGTTTCAGGCTGGGAATGGGAAGGTTTCAGGCTGGGAAGATTTTGGGCTAGAAACAGGAAGGTTTCAGGATGGTAATAGGAAGATTTTGGGCTGCAATGGGAAGATTTTGGGCTGGAAACTGGAAGGTTTCAGGCTGGAATGGGAAGATTTAAGGCTGGGAATGGGAAGGTTTCAGACTGGGAAGGTTTCAGGCTGGAAACTGGAAGATTTAAGGCTGGGAATGGGAAGGTTTCAGGCTGGGAAGGTTTCAGGCTGGAATGGGAAGATTTAAGGCTGGGAATGGGAAGGTTTCAGGCTGGGAAGGTTTCAGGCTGGGAATGGGAAGATTTCGGGCTGGAAACAGGAAGATTTCGGCTCGCCGGGCGCACCTGCTTCGAAGCTGGGGGGGCTCTGTCAGTTTTGGGGGGCTGCTCCTTCAAGCCAGGGCTGTGCTGGGCTGCAGGAAAACGAGGGAGATCCGGGAGCACTCGCTGGGATTTCCCTCTGGGAAGCAAACGAAGGCCAAAGCGGGGGGAGAAGGGGACGCGCCGGGGGCGGTTCCGTCGCCCCTCTGAAGGTGTGGGTGAGGTGGGATGATTTCGGGAGATCCCAGGGGAATCCCTTGGGATCAGAGCCTCGGGCTGGGCTCCCCGAGGAGCTGCTGGGCTGATCCCTGCCCGCTCCCTGTCCCCACAGCTCGAGGGACAGCATGGCAGCCACTGCCGCCGTCAGCCCCAGTGAATACCTGCAGCCGGCCGCCTCCGCCGCCCAGGTGAGTCCAGCTCGTCCTCAGGAGTTTTCCCGGGATGCAGGAGGAGCCAGGACAGCAGGACAGGCCCTGGAGCCACTCCGGGGGCTCATTCCCAGTCCTGATCCCGGTGTTTGTTGCTCCTCCCTGTGTTTTCCCTGAGGGTCTCTTGTGTACCTCGGGGTGGGTTTGGGATTCGAGCTGTCTGTGATGTTCCAGGGGGTGAATCCCAGGAGGTTTCCAGGATATCCACAGCCTCGTGGTGGTTTTAAAGACACAGGAATGGGGTTTAAAGGTTGTCACCATCCCGATGTCACTGCTAAAGGCAGTGGGGTGCTGGATGTGGGCAGGGATTTCATCAGAGGAAAATTTAGGAATTGGTTTGTTTGGGATGGGCTGCCCAGGGGGGTGGTGAGGTCACCTGGAGGCGTTTAAGGACAGGCTGGACGTGGCACCCAGTGACAAAGTGTCACCCAGGTTGGACTGGATGATCTCAAAGATCCTTTCCAACCACAGCGATCCTGCAATTCTGCGATCCCGTAAAGGCACACGCGGGTAATTAAGCAGCTCCCTTAATCAGAGGCGTCTCATTAGCACGGGCTGGTTCCTACAGGTGCTTGGCACTGATTTCCCTGTCTCCCCAGGACTCCCAGCCCTCTCCCCTGGCCCTGCTGGCAGCCACATGTAGCAAGATCGGTCCCCCCGCCGTGGAAGCCGCCGTGACGCCGCCGGCCCCTCCGCAGCCCACCCCTCGCAAACTGGTGCCCATCAAACCCGCCCCGCTGCCCCTGGGCTCGGCCAAGAACAGCATCGGCATCCTGTCCTCCAAAGGGAACCTCTTCCAGATCCAGGGCTCCCAGGTGGGCACCTCCTACCCCGGCGGGCAGCTGGTTTTCGCCATCCAGAACCCGGCCGTGCTCAACAAAGGCTCGCGCTCCTCGTCCTCGTCCTCGTCCTCGTCCTCCTCCAACATCCAGTACCAGGCGGTGCCACAGCTGCAGCCTGGCACGCCTCAGACCATCCAGGTGCAGCCCAACCAGATCCAGATCATCCCAGGCACCAACCAGGCCATCCTCACGCCTTCCTCTTCCTCGCACAAGCCCGTGCCCATCAAACCGGCCCCGGCGCAGAAAGCGGCGGCGGCGGCATCGGGCACGGGCGGCGGCGTGGTCAAACTGCCCGGGGCCAGCAACGTCACCTTGACCTTGCCCGTCAACAACCTGGTGAGCCCCGAGACGGGCGGCCAGGCCCAGCTCCTCACGGACAGCCCTTCCAAACCCAGCAAAAAGCCTCGGAAAAAGGCCATGTCCCCCACCCAGCCGGCTGCCGTGGCCGTGGCCGAGCAGGTGGAGACGGTGCTGATCGAGACCACGGCGGAGAACATCATCCAGGCTGGCAACAACCTGCTGATCGTGCAGAGCCCGGGCTCGGGGCAGCCGGCCGTGGTGCAGCAGGTGCAGGTGGTGCAGCCCAAGCAGGAGTCGCAGGTGGTGCAGATCCCGCAGCAGGCGCTGCGCGTGGTGCAGGCCGCCTCGGCCACGCTGCCCACCGTGCCCCAGAAATCCTCGCAGAACTTCCAGATCCAGGCGGCCGAGCCCACTCCCACCCAGGTATCGCCTGTTTGGGGTTTTGGGAGGGGGGGTCTGTCTCTGCTGGTTGCTTTGAGTGTTACTCCCAGGATTTAGGAGCTGGAAGGGTTTGTGAGGTGTTCCCGGCTTGGGGTCGGGTTTAGGCGTTGCTGGGTGCGTTCTCTGGTGGTCGGGAGCACCGACCGCTGGAGCTGTTCCCTCTGCAGGGATTTGGGAGCTCTCCCAGCCTGGCCATCCTGCTTTTATAGGACCTGGAGGGGCTCTGGTGTCCCTGAAACCTGCCCAGTGCCCAGGTGGGGTTGGGATGAGCCAGCCTGCTGGGGAGTTCCTGGGAAATGACAGGTGCTGGGAGAGGAGTTGGTGTCTTTGTGTTGCCTTGAGCAAAAGCCAGGCCCTTTCTCCTTTCTCCAGGAGGGCCACAAAAGTCCACATTCACTTCCCCGTGAGGGTGGGGAGGGGCTGGGATGGAATTCCCAGAGAAGCTGCGGCCACCCCATCCCTGGAAGTGTCCAAGCCCAGGTTGGAGCCACCTGGGACAACAAAAAACGTCCCTGCAAGTTGAAATGAGCCCATCTTTAAGCTCCATCCCGACCCGAACCATCCCCGCAATTCCTGGGCTGTGCGGGTGGATCCCACCCCTCTTCCTCTCCTCCAGGTCTACTTCAAGACCCCCTCAGGCGAGCTGCAGACCGTGCTGCTCCAGGAGGCCTCCTCCGTGGCCGTGGCTCCGTCGTCGGGGACGTCCTGCGGCAGCCCCGTGTCCCGCAGCCCCGGCCCCGCCGGCCGCAAACCGGCCCCGCGCAAGGAGCGGCCGCTGCCCAAGATCGCCCCGGCCGGGGGCATCCTGAGCCTGAACGCGGCACAGCTGGCAGCAGCTGCCCAGGCCATGCAGACCATCAACATCAACGGCGTGCAGGTGCAGGGCGTCCCCGTCACCATCACCAACACCGGAGGTGGGTGGCACCGGGCGGGAGTTGGGGGCCGGGGATGGGGTCGGTGAGCAGCTCCCCGAGGCTCCTGAGGGTGGGATGGGATCCCTCGTGGCCCCGAGGGGGGAGTGTGGTTGTGGAGGAGGTGTCAGCACCTTCTGTGGTGGCTCCAGGAAGCTGGGAGTGTTTGCCAAGGTGTTCTTTGGGTGATTCCGGGCGTATCCTGGCAGGCTGTGGATAGCAGGGACACAGCTGCAGGAAGCGTCTGAGGTTTCCCGGGAGCTCAGCTCGGCTCTGTCGCCTCGTCAGCTCTGTTCCCAAATCCCTGAGGTGGTTTTTTCCCCAGAGAATTGGGACCCAGCTGAGCAGAGGGACACAGTTGTCCCTTCTGCAGCCACCCCTGCCATGGATCCCATTCCAGAATACCCCATCCCGGGGCTGGAACATCTCCCTGCATCCCCTGGGAACAAGGAACTCTCCCGAGTTCCCAAACCCGGCACAGGCACCTTCACGCACACAGCTCCGTTCTTCCAGCTCCATGGCCAGGAATCACCATTCCCAGGCAGTGACCCCCTCACTCCAGGGATCTTCCTTAATCCCAAAACCAGCCGGGCACCACCCCGGTGCTCCCGATCCCGAGAAAGCCACGTCCCTGCAGCCGCCCCGGCCCCCATTCCGCCGCCAGCCCTTTCCCGAGGAGCCGAGGGGAGGGAGCCGTGTCTGCGGGGAGTTTTATCTCCCTCCTGATCCAGCCAGACCTGCTGCCTGCCGCGGTTTCTGCTCCAGCAGCTGCCTTTGCCAGTGGCAATCTGCTCCTCCTTTCCCGGCTCCGAGCGGCGTCAGCACAAATCCCGTCCCGGCGCGGTTCCCCGCTCCGCTGTTCTCCCAGGATCGCCTTTCCCGGGGAGAGGGGGAGGGGGTGGATTTAATTGGAGATTCCAGGGGCAGATGTGGAGGGGACCAGTAGGACCTGCTGCCCGCGGGTGTGATGAGCTGGGCCAGGGCTCAGCCAGGACGTTCCCACCTCCTCCGGAGCTGCCGCGTCCCTCGGCTCCGCGCTGCTTTCCCGGCGGATCCCTCGCTCTTCGCCTGCGCTCCCTCCCTGCTGCCTTCGCTGCTCCGCTGCCAAATCCCACTTGTTCTCCTCCTCCTCCTCCTCCTCCTCCTCCTCCTCCTCCTCCTCCCTGCTGCCCCAGGAGCAGCGATCCCATCCCGATCCCGTTCCCAATCCCCATCCCGCTTGCTGACGCTGACCCCGTCTTCTTCTTTCCAGCCCCCGTCACGGCTGCCAGGGAC
The DNA here is from genome assembly GCF_009650955.1 of Corvus moneduloides. NCBI lineage: Eukaryota > Metazoa > Chordata > Aves > Passeriformes > Corvidae > Corvus > Corvus moneduloides. The sequence continues at coordinate 1,434,628 of NC_045501.1, read as the reverse complement.
GCCCGAGCCTGGAGCGGCCCTTAGGCTGCGGGGTAAGTCCCGTTTTTTTGCTCAATATATTGCACGTTTTTTCAAAGTTTCTTTTTTGTTTCCTCTTTGATCCTTTTTTTCCCCGCCCCCCAAAAGGGTCGAAAACCGAAAACTTTGAAAAACCGCACAGTATATTCAGAAAAAAGGGACTTACCGGGAGCAGCACGGGGCAAAGGGGGCTGTGCTGCATGCAGGGCTGGAAGCGGGGACAAATTTAGGGTCCTCTGGGAGGAGCGTGGATGGATCCTGATCCCACTTTTCCCTCCCCAGGCCAGCAGCAGCTGACGGTGCAGAACGTGTCCGGCAACAACGTGACCATCAGCGGGCTGAGCCCCACCCAGATCCAGCTGCAGATGGAGCAGGCGCTGTCCGGGGACATCCAGCCCGGGGAGAAGAGGAGGAGGATGGCCTGCACCTGCCCCAACTGCAAGGACGGCGAGAAGCGGTGAGTTCGGAGCTGGATCCGCCTCTCCCAGGATAACCCAGGCAGAAAGGGAGCTGGGGGTACTGGTGGACAACCAACATGAGCCAAAAAGGGCAGTGGCTCCTGGTCTGGATGAGGAATGGAGTGGCCAGCAGGGCCAGGGAGGTCATTCTTCCCCTGTACTGGGCACTGGTGAGGCCGCACCTCGAGTGCTGTGTCCAGTTCTGGGCCCCCCAATTCAGGAAGGTACATTGAGGGGCTGGAGAGTGTCCAGAGAAGGCCAACAAGGCTGGTGAGGGGTCTGGAGCACAAACCCTGTGAGGAGCAGCTGAGGGAGCTGAGGTTGTCCAGCCTGGAGAAAAGGAGGCTCTGGAGTGAGCTGGTCACTCCACAACTCCCAGCCGGGCGGGGTTTGGTCTCTTCTCCTGGGGAACAGCGACAGGATGAGAGGACACAGCCTCGAGCTGTGCCAGGGGAAGGTTAGGTCAGACGTCAGAAAGGAATTCCACACTGAATCTGCCCAGGGATGGACACAGCCACCATCCCTGGAGGGCTTTAACAAAGCCTGCACGTGGCACCCGGTGCCGGGCTTGCTGAGGACGTCTCAGCTCACAGATTGGACTCGATGATCTCAAACCTCCTTCCCGACCCCATCCATCCCCGTGATCCTTTCCCTGCGCAGGCCGGGCGATCCCGGGAAGAAGAAGCACATCTGCCACATCCCGGAGTGCGGCCGGACGTTCCGCAAGACGTCGCTGCTGCGGGCGCACGTGCGGCTGCACACGGGCGAGCGGCCCTTCGTGTGCAACTGGGTGTTCTGCGGCAAGCGCTTCACGCGCTCCGACGAGCTGCAACGGCACGCGCGCACCCACACAGGTCTGGGGGCTGCTGGGGGGGCCTTTCCTGAGGAATTCACCCCAAATCCCGCCCCAAATCCCGCCCCGGTCACTCACACAGGTCTGGGGGCTGCTGGGGGGGCCTTTCCTGAGGAATTCGCCCCAAATCCCGCCCCAAATCCCACCCTGGTCACTCACACAGGTCTGGGGGCTGCTGGGGGGGCCTTTCCTGAGGAATTCGCCCCAAATCCCGCCCCAAATCCCGCCCCAAATCCCGCCCCGGTCACTCACACAGGTCTGGGGGCTGCTGGGGTCCCCTTTTCTGAGGAATTCACCCCAAATCCCGCCCCAAATCCTGCCCCAGTCACCCACACAGGCCTGGGGGCTTCTGGGGTCCCCTTTTCTGAGGAATTCACCCCAAATCCTGCCCCAGATCCCGCCCCAGTCACTCACACAGGTCTGGGGGCTGCTGGGGGGGCCTTTGCTGAGGAATTCACCCCAAATCCCATCCCAAATCCCACCCCAGTCACTCACACAGGTCTGGGGGCTGCTGGGGGGGCCTTTGCTGAGGAATTCACCCCAAATCCTGCCCCAAATCCCGCCCCAGTCACTCACACAGGTCTGGGGGCTGCTGGGGGGGCCTTTGCTGAGGAATTCACCCCAAATCCCGCCCCAAATCCCACCCCAGTCACTCACACAGGTCTGGGGGCTGCTGGGGGGGCCTTTGCTGAGGAATTCACCCCAAATCCTGCCCCAAATCCCGCCCCAGTCACCCACACAGGCCTGGGGGCTGCTGGGGGGGCCTTTGCTGAGGAATTCACCCCAAATCCTGCCCCAAATCCCGCCCCAGTCACTCACACAGGTCTGGGGGCTGCTGGGGGGGCCTTTGCTGAGGAATTCACCCCAAATCCTGCCCCAAATCCCGCCCCAGTCACTCACACAGGTCTGGGGGCTGCTGGGGGGGCCTTTGCTGAGGAATTCACCCCAAATCCCGTCCCAAATCCCACCCCAGTCACTCACACAGGTCTGGGGGCTGCTGGGGGGGCCTTTTCTGAGGAATTCACCCCAAATCCCGTCCCAAATCCCGCCCCAGTCACTCACACAGGTCTGGGATTCCTCTGGAGGGTCCCCTTTTGCTGAGGAATTCACCCCAAATCCCGCCCCACTCACGCACACAGGTCTGGGGGCTTCTGGGGTCCCCTTTTCTGAGGAATTCACCCCAAATCCTGCCCCAAATCCCGCCCCAGTCACCCACACAGGCCTGGGGGCTGCTGGGGGGGCCTTTGCTGAGGAATTCACCCCAAATCCCATCCCAAATCCCACCCCAGTCACTCACACAGGTCTGGGGGCTGCTGGGGGGGCCTTTGCTGAGGAATTCACCCCAAATCCCATCCCAAATCCCACCCCAGTCACTCACACAGGTCTGGGGGCTGCTGGGGGGGCCTTTGCTGAGGAATTCACCCCAAATCCTGCCCCAAATCCCGCCCCAGTCACTCACACAGGTCTGGGGGCTGCTGGGGGGGCCTTTGCTGAGGAATTCACCCCAAATCCCATCCCAAATCCCACCCCAGTCACTCACACAGGTCTGGGGGCTGCTGGGGGGGCCTTTGCTGAGGAATTCACCCCAAATCCTGCCCCAAATCCCGCCCCAGTCACCCACACAGGCCTGGGGGCTGCTGGGGGGGCCTTTGCTGAGGAATTCACCCCAAATCCTGCCCCAAATCCCGCCCCAGTCACTCACACAGGTCTGGGGGCTGCTGGGGGGGCCTTTGCTGAGGAATTCACCCCAAATCCCGTCCCAAATCCCACCCCAGTCACTCACACAGGTCTGGGGGCTGCTGGGGGGGCCTTTTCTGAGGAATTCACCCCAAATCCCGTCCCAAATCCCGCCCCAGTCACTCACACAGGTCTGGGATTCCTCTGGAGGGTCCCCTTTTGCTGAGGAATTCACCCCAAATCCCGCCCCACTCACGCACACAGGTCTGGGGGCTTCTGGGGTCCCCTTTTCTGAGGAATTCACCCCAAATCCTGCCCCAAATCCCGCCCCAGTCACCCACACAGGCCTGGGGGCTGCTGGGGGGGCCTTTGCTGAGGAATTCACCCCAAATCCCATCCCAAATCCCACCCCAGTCACTCACACAGGTCTGGGGGCTGCTGGGGGGGCCTTTTCTGAGGAATTCACCCCAAATCCTGCCCCAAATCCCGCCCCAGTCACCCACACAGGTCTGGGGGCTTCTGGGGTCCCCTTTTCTGAGGAATTCACCCCAAATCCTGCCCCAGATCCCGCCCCAGTCACTCACACAGGTCTGGGGGCTGCTGGGGGGGCCTTTGCTGAGGAATTCACCCCAAATCCCATCCCAAATCCCACCCCAGTCACTCACACAGGTCTGGGGGCTGCTGGGGGGGCCTTTGCTGAGGAATTCACCCCAAATCCTGCCCCAAATCCCGCCCCAGTCACTCACACAGGTCTGGGGGCTGCTGGGGGGGCCTTTGCTGAGGAATTCACCCCAAATCCTGCCCCAAATCCCGCCCCAGTCACCCACACAGGCCTGGGGGCTGCTGGGGGGGCCTTTGCTGAGGAATTCACCCCAAATCCTGCCCCAAATCCCGCCCCAGTCACTCACACAGGTCTGGGGGCTGCTGGGGGGGCCTTTGCTGAGGAATTCACCCCAAATCCCATCCCAAATCCCACCCCAGTCACTCACACAGGTCTGGGGGCTGCTGGGGGGGCCTTTGCTGAGGAATTCACCCCAAATCCTGCCCCAAATCCCGCCCCAGTCACCCACACAGGCCTGGGGGCTGCTGGGGGGGCCTTTGCTGAGGAATTCACCCCAAATCCTGCCCCAAATCCCGCCCCAGTCACTCACACAGGTCTGGGGGCTGCTGGGGGGGCCTTTGCTGAGGAATTCACCCCAAATCCCGTCCCAAATCCCACCCCAGTCACTCACACAGGTCTGGGGGCTGCTGGGGGGGCCTTTTCTGAGGAATTCACCCCAAATCCCGTCCCAAATCCCGCCCCAGTCACTCACACAGGTCTGGGATTCCTCTGGAGGGTCCCCTTTTGCTGAGGAATTCACCCCAAATCCCGCCCCACTCACGCACACAGGTCTGGGGGCTTCTGGGGTCCCCTTTTCTGAGGAATTCACCCCAAATCCTGCCCCAAATCCCGCCCCAGTCACCCACACAGGCCTGGGGGCTGCTGGGGGGGCCTTTGCTGAGGAATTCACCCCAAATCCCATCCCAAATCCCACCCCAGTCACTCACACAGGTCTGGGGGCTGCTGGGGGGGCCTTTTCTGAGGAATTCACCCCAAATCCTGCCCCAAATCCCGCCCCAGTCACCCACACAGGTCTGGGGGCTTCTGGGGTCCCCTTTTCTGAGGAATTCACCCCAAATCCTGCCCCAGATCCCGCCCCAGTCACTCACACAGGTCTGGGGGCTGCTGGGGGGGCCTTTGCTGAGGAATTCACCCCAAATCCTGCCCCAAATCCCGCCCCAGTCACTCACACAGGTCTGGGGGCTGCTGGGGGGGCCTTTGCTGAGGAATTCACCCCAAATCCTGCCCCAAATCCCGCCCCAGTCACCCACACAGGCCTGGGGGCTGCTGGGGGGGCCTTTGCTGAGGAATTCACCCCAAATCCTGCCCCAAATCCCGCCCCAGTCACTCACACAGGTCTGGGGGCTGCTGGGGGGGCCTTTGCTGAGGAATTCACCCCAAATCCCGTCCCAAATCCCACCCCAGTCACTCACACAGGTCTGGGGGCTGCTGGGGGGGCCTTTTCTGAGGAATTCACCCCAAATCCTGCCCCAAATCCCGCCCCAGTCACTCACACAGGTCTGGGATTCCTCTGGAGGGTCCCCTTTTGCTGAGGAATTCACCCCAAATCCTGCCCCAAATCCCGCCCCAGTCACCCACACAGGCCTGGGGGCTTCTGGGGTCCCCTTTTCTGAGGAATTCACCCCAAATCCTGCCCCAAATCCCGCCCCAGTCACCCACACAGGTCTGGGGGCTGCTGGGGTCCCCTTTTCTGAGGAATTCACCCCAAATCCCGCCCCAAATCCCACCCTGGTCACTCACACAGGTCTGGGGGCTGCTGGGGGGGCTCCTTGCTGAGGAATTCACCCCAAATCCCGCCCCAAATCCCACCCTGGTCACTCACACAGGTCTGGGGGCTGCTGGGGGGGCTCTTTCCTGAGGAATTCACCCCAAATCCCGCCCCAAATCCCGCCCCGGAGCACTGGGAGGGTGGGACACCCCACGTTGTGTTTGTGGTTGGAGGTTTTTTGGGGGGGACTGGAAGATTTTAGGGGAGGGGTCTCTGCTGCTTTTGGGTTGTCCCAATGATGGGGGTGACAGAGGTGTCACAGGAAGGGGACAGGGGCGTTAAAGGGGACCTGTCCTGGGGGTGTCACCAGCACCCCAAGAGCCACAGGGCAGCACTGGGATGATCCTGGACCCCAGATTATCTTGGGGTTTGAGATACTGGGAGGGACTGCAGGAAGATTTTAGGGGTGTCGGAGGATTTTAGGGAATCTCTGCTGCTCTGGGGTTATCCCGGTGACAGAGGTGTCCTGCAAAGGGGTGGCAGGGATTAACGGGGACCTGTCCTGGGGGTGTCACCAGCACCCCAAGAGCCACAGCAGAGCGCTGTGGGATGATCCTGGGCCCCAGATTATCTTGGGGTTTGAGATACTGGGAGGGACTGCAGGAAGATTTTGGGGGTGTCGGAGGATTTTAGGGAATCTCTGCTGCTCTGGGTGTGTCACCACCACCCCAAGAGCCACAGCAGAGCGCTGTGGGATGATCCCGGGCACGTTCTCCCCAAATTCCCAGGGTGGGGATCAATTAGGAAGATTTTGGGGATGTTCCTGCTTGGTTTGGGGTTATCCCAGTGACCGAGGTATCCTACAAAAGCACAGGGGACACACCTGGCGTGGGGATTGGGGTGACACTGGCAGTTTGGGACAACGCAGGCACAGAGGGGGTGTCCCAAACCCACCCCCCCAAATGCCACCCCCTGAGCGTCCCCTCTCCCCACAGGTGACAAACGCTTCGAGTGCGCCCAGTGCCAGAAACGCTTCATGCGCTCCGACCACCTCACCAAGCACTATAAAACCCACCTGGTCACCAAGAACTTGTAGGGGACAGCGGGGGGACCGTGATGGGCCTGGAGCTGCCCTTCAACCCCCCCCACCACCTCCCCACTTCAAATCCCAACACCCCGGATCCCGGATCCACGGCACTCCCGAGCGGGGAACCCCTGGGGATGTCCCCAGCATCCCCCTGAGCACCCCAAAAAATAAAAGGGGTGTGGGGCTGACCCCTCCCTGCGGCCCTACAGGGGGTCAGGGGGTGGCCCAGAGCTGTTCCCCCCCCTCCCCAGAGTGCCCCAGGATGTGGGGCAGGAGCCACGGGCACGGAGGGGACACCCGGGAGAGGCTCCACAGCACATTCCTACTTTATATATTTAAAGTCTATAAATAGCTATAAATATCTATATTCCCTTTGGAAAATCCCTTTTTTTCTATGGAGATCGTTGCCTTACGCTCCCCCTCTCCCACATCCCCACCCTGTGGATCATGAGTGCTTTTTTAAATCTATTTAATCCCCTGGATTTCCTCCCCCTAAAACTCTTTTTGTTTTTTTCTTTTTTTTTCCCCCCCTCTCTTGGCAAATCCATCCCCTCCCCCTCCCAATTTTTATTTCCCCCTCCCAATTTTTATTTCCCAGCAACATCAGCGTTTTCCCTCTTTTTTTTTCTTCTTTTTTCTTTCTTTCTTTCTTTCTTTTTTTTTCCTTTTTTTCTTTATTTTCCTTTTTTTTTTTTTTTTGGTGGAATTTTGGGCTTTCATCCCCGTTTTGTTGGTTTGGTTTTTTTTTCTCCCCCCCGTGTGTGGATCCCTCCCCTTCCTTCCTCCTCCCCCCTTTCCCCGTGTACAGTGTACATTGTATCATAGATTATATTGCTTTGGAGCTTTTAAATTAAACAAATCCACTTTATTTTTGAGTTGTGCCCGCCCCCGAGGGCGTTTCCCTGGATTATGTGATGGATCTGTTCCCAGTTTTCTGAGCTGTACCCGGAGGCAGCCGGGAGCTTTTCCTTGCTAAATAAATTTAGTCACCAGAGGCAAATCCGGGCTCCTTTTCCCTCTCTTTTCCTGAGAATATCGTGGATGCAGCCGAGGGGAAGAGCCGAGGGTGGAACGCTGGGATTTGTTGGTGAGAATCCCCAAAACCGCCGGGAATGGGGTTATTTGTGGGAAATTTGCTGCTCTGCCACTGCCATCGGCTCTGTTCCTAATGAGCTGCTGGGTCTGGAGCCTGGGATTGTCCCCAAATCCCCGTCCCTTGTCCCAGCATCCCTCAGGGCCACATGTCCCATCCCTGCCTTCCCTGTGCTCACTGTCCCCAAATCCCCGTGTCCCCAAATCTCCGTGTCCCCAAATCCCCGTGTCCCCCATCTCCCCGTCCCTTGTCACAATCCCCCCAGGCCCAAATATCCCATCCCCACCTTCCCTGTGCTCACTGTCCCCAAATCCCCGTGTCCCCAAATCCCCGTGTCCCCAAATCCCAGTCCCTTGTCACAATCGCCCCGAACCTAAATATCCCATCCCTGTCTACCCTGTGCTCACTTGTCCCCAAATCCCCGTCCCCTATCACAGCGTCCCTCAGGGCCACATATCCCATCCCTGCCTTCCCTGTGCCCAGTGTCCCCAAATCCCCGTGTCCCCAAGTCCCCGTGTCCCCACATCTCTCTGTCCCTTGTCACCACCTGGCCCAAATGTCCCATCCCCACCTTCCCTGTCCCCACCTGCCCCTTGTCACAATCCCGCCCTCCCCGACCCAGCTCCCCCCTTCCCACCCTCCCTGTGCCCAGTGGCACCAAGTCCAGGTGTCCCTCTGTGTCCCCAGCGTCCCCTTCTTGTCCCCGATGTCCCCAAGTCCCCGTCTCCCCCTCCCCGAGGCCGCTGCCCCTTTAAGAGCCCCCCACGCACCTGTTTGTACCCTCATACCACTTCCGGGTTCCTTCGTCCCGCCCCTTCCGCCTCCTCCAATGAGCTGCCAGCTCTCCCAGAGGCGCGCGCGCTCCGCCGCTTCCTATTGGCTGTCGGGGAGGAGGCGTGGCCGCGTTTAGCCACGCCCCCGGCATGGTGGGGGCTCCGCTCGGCCGCGATGGAGCTGGGGGACCTGCGGAAGAGCTACCGGGGGGACACCGAGGTGGGACGGGGGGACCCGGGGGGGTGCTGGCACGGGGGGAGCCCCCAGGCTGTCCCCAAGGCCCGGAGAACCCCCCCTGCCCCCCCCCGTTCCCGAGGGTGCCCCCCCCCAGCCAGGGTAACCTCCCACGCGGCCGCTTCCCAGCGTGTCCCCAAAACTCGGGGACCCCCCTCAGGATGTCCCCAAGGCTCGGGGAACCCTCCCGTTCCGTGAGGGTACCCCCGCCGCGGTGCTGGCAGTGACCGTAGAACCGGGGTGCCCCCACCCTGAGGGGGTCCCAAAGGCCTGGCGTGACCCCCCCCCCCTCCCCCCACCCAGTGCTCGTTGTCCCCTCGGAACTGGGGTGTCCCCCCCTCCAAAACCTACAGGATCTCCCTCCACGTGCTGAGAGTGACCTTGGACCCAGGATGGCTTCTCTTTGTGGTGGTGACGGCGTTGAAATTGGGGTGATCCCCGTCCTAAGCTGTCCCCAAGACCTGGGGTGACCCCAAGACCGGTTCCCCCCTCCTTCCACTCGCGGCACCCCCAATGCTGTGCCCACCCCGTCCCCTGTGCTGGCCGTGCCCCTGAGTGCGGTGTGACCCCCCCCCAAGTGTCCCCAAAGCCCCGGGTCCCCCCCTTACAGTGTCCCCCGTGTCCCCAGGCCTTCGAGGAGCAGCACTTGGCCTCCCTTGACCCCATCGAGCAATTCCGAGCCTGGTTCCAGGAGGCCCTGGACTGCCCGGACATCGGCGAGGTCAACGCCATGTGCTTGGCCACCTGCACCAGGTGACACAGAGGGGTCGCAGGGTGGTCACAGGGGTGCCCTGGGTGCCGTCCTCACCCCGCTGACCCCACACAGGGACGGGAAACCCTCGGCCCGGATGGTGCTGCTGAAGGGGTTCGGGCAGGACGGGTTCCGCTTCTTCACCAACTACGAGAGCAGGAAGGGGAAGGAGCTGGTGAGGGCTGGGGAGGGGGGGTTTGGGGGGGCGAATCCCGGATTCCTGAAGCTGGGAGCTTCCTGAAGTTGACAGCTCCCTCCTCTGCCCCCCAGGATTCCAATCCCTTCGCTTCCCTCGTCTTCTACTGGGAGCCCCTCTGCCGGCAGGTGAGGAGGGGTCCCCCGGGAGCACGGCCGGATCCTGGGAATGGGGTCGGGCAGGGGCTGCTCCCGCTCCGGGTGGGAATTTGGGGCTAGGGGTCACACTGGGATGGGCCCTGGGTTGAGACAGGGTGGGGGGTGGCTGCGGTTTTTGGGTGGAAAAGGCAGGGAATGGGGTGGCTCCGGGGGATGGTGGTCCCCGGCAAGGATGTGATCCCTGAGTTTTGGGTGGAAATGTCCGGGAATGGGGTGGCTCCGTGCACGGGAGCGCCTTTGGAGCCACAGGGCAGAGCCCAGGAGATGGTGGTCCCCAGCAGGGATGTGATCCCTGAGTTTTGGGTGGAAATGTCCGGGAATGGGGTGGTTCTGTGCTCGGGAACCCCTTTGGCACCACTGGCGAGATCCTCGAGGATGGTGATCCCCACCAGGGATGTGATCCCTGCATTTTTGGCGTGGAAAAGTCAGGGAATGGGGCATTTCCATGCTCGGGAGCCCCTTTGGCACCACTGACCAGAGCCCAGGGGATGGTGATCGCCGCCAGCGATGTGATCCCTGAGTTTTGCGTGGAAAAGGCAGGGAATGGGCGCGGTTCCGTGCTCGGGAGCCCCTTCGGAGCTGTGGGTCCCTGGCCCAGGTGCGGATCGAGGGCTCGGTGAAGCGGCTGCCGGAGGAGGAATCCGAGCGCTACTTCCACTCCCGCCCCAAGGGCAACCAGATCGGCGCCCTGGTCAGCCGGCAGAGCTCCGTCATCCCGGACCGCGAGGTGAGCCCGGCCCTTTCCCTCCGGGAGCAGCCCACGGCGGCCCCGCTCACCCTCCCCTTCCCCCCTTCCCGACCCCGCAGTACCTGAGGAAGAAGAACGCCGAGCTGGAGGAGCGGTACCGCGACACGCCGGTGCCCAAGCCGGACTATTGGTGAGCGCGGGGGCCGAACCCCCCCCAAATCCCCGCCGTGAGCCCCGCCCTGAGCCCCGCGTGTCCCTTGCAGGGGCGCGTACATCGTGGAGCCGGAGGTGGTGGAGTTCTGGCAGGGCCAAAGCAACCGGCTGCACGACCGGATCGTGTTCCGGCGGCTGCGGGACCGCGCGGCGCCGCTCGGGGCCATGACCCACCGGGCACACGGCGACTGGGTCTACGAGCGCTTCTCGCCCTGAGCCCGGCGCTGCTCGGGAATGTGGCCCGTGCCGCGGCCACCCCCGGCCCGGCCCTGGGAAATGGGTTCAGAGCTCCGCCTGCCCCCGCTGTGTCCCCAAATCCATCCGCGACCGCTGCCGGCGCTGCCGGTGGTTAATTAATCGTGTTAATGATTGTGCAGGGTCCGGTTGTTGTGACCCCGGTGACCCCCTCCCCCTGTCGCTGTCCTGCTGCTGCCGCCGCCTCTCTTTTCCCATGTTTTGTGTGGAGCTGTGGAATGTGCTCGATGCCCGGTTCATTATTGCTGTTATTTAATGAACTTCCATAACGCGTCGCTCCTGTCGTGGGCCTGTCCCAGGGCCGTGACACCCCAGCCCTCACCCTGTCCCCTCCTCCAGCTGCTTGTCCAAGCCTGGAAGAAATAAATCGGGATTTATGTGGAGGCGTGAAGGGTTTGGGTTAATACCGGGTTAATATTTACCCAGGCGGGGCCGGGCTCTGCCGGGGCAGCTGGAGCTCGGAGCTGCCGGGAATCCCGGCCCTGGGTGAAACCAATCCCTAAAAACCGCGCCGGTTCCGTGTTTGCCGTCCCGGGACAGGGTCGTGCCAAGGGCTGGCTGTCCCACCCTGGGTGGTGGCAGGGCAGCCCTGGCACGGAGGGCCGGTGGCCACGGGGCTGTGCCACCCTCTGTGCTACTGTCCCAGCCCCCTCAGTGGCTCTGGAGCCTCCCGGCTGTGCCCGTCCCTTGGGAAGAGCCGCCAGGGAGGGACGGGAGGGGACAGGGCGATGTCGCAGGAAGGGGCACAGCCGGGGCTCCCACCCGTGCGGGCACCGGGAGCCCAAATTCCAGGGTGAGGGGGGGTCATGGACCGAGGGCTTCCTGCTGGGACAGGATCCCGGGATCCCAGCGGGACAAGGAACGGGCTGGGAGCAAACAGAGCCGAGGGCGGGGACCGCGGGGGAGGGGGGCCCTGGCACCGGCCCCGTGCCGGGAAACCGGGGCTGGGCTCGGGCTCTTGGCACCCTCCGGCTTTTGTCGGAGCCGGGAAGGCGCTGGAGCTGCGGAGTTCAGGAACAGCCGCACCCTGCGGCGCTGGGAGGGCACCCCGGGTTCCGGCCACCCCCGCGCGTCCCCTTTTCCGTGGGGTCAGGGATTGCCCGGGATGCCCAGGCTCCCAGAGAGATTCCCAGAGGGATCCAGAGCTTTCCCACCCTGCCAGGAATTCGGAGAGAAATCCCTGGAGCTGCCCCTGCTTCCAGCCCCGCGTGTTCCCCATCCGCAGGGTCAGGAGCTGGGAGGGCACCCCGGGCTCCGGCCACCCCCGCGTGTCCCCTTTTCCAGGGCGTCAGGGATTCCTCGGGATGCCCAGGCTCCCAGAGAGATCCCAGAAGGATCCAGATCTTTCCCACCCTTCCAGGCCGGGTTTAGGGATCCGCGGAGCTCTCCCGGAGCCGCCGCCGCTTCCTCGTCCTTCACCGGGTCAGGGATTCCCCGCCATGGCACCGCCCCCACCCGCGTCCCGGAGGGATCCGGAGCCCTCCCACCCTTCCAGGCTGGATCCAGGGATCCGCGGAGCTCTCCCGGAGCTGCCTCAGGCTCGGTTTATTAACCGCAGTTAATTAGCAGCGGGCGCGAGGGCTTCCAACATCCCGACCCCCGGCGTCGGCTCCCCGCTTCCAGCAGCAGGGAGCGATTCCCTGCGGAACGCGGCTCCTCCTGGGAGCCCTCCGCGGTTCCCATGGGGGGATTTATCCCGCAGGGTCGTTCCCTGGGGACAGGGAAGAGTCGCATCCCCGCTCGGAGGTGACTCGGCAAGGACGCGGCACCGGCGGCTCCGCAGCCCCTCGGGACTGGGACACGAGCGGGGGCTCGGCCCCGAAGAGTGACGGGAGGAGGGGATCGGGATCGGGGCAGAGCCGGGCGGGCGGTGCGGGGAGTGTCCTCATCCTCATCCCAGTACGAACCAGTCAGCGCTGGGGAGCGGGAGGGACGGGCAGCGCCCGGCTCGGCGCCCCGCTCTGCCCCGGGGTCAGTCCGGTCGGGTCCTGGATTTTCCCTCGGATAAACTCCATCCCGAGTCCTCTCTCCTCCTGCAGCCCCCCGGACCGGCATCCCCGGGGGGGTGACATCGAGCCGGGTCACTTCTCCTCGCGCTCGCCGGCCCCGCACAGGTTGGGATGCTCGGCCAGCGTCGCCCTCACTTTCTTCTTCTCCTTGAAGCGCCCGGAGTGCGAGACCTTGACGTGTTTGCCCTTGGTGCTCTTGTCCACGATCTTCTCCAGGCGGGCGGCGAAGCCGGGGGGCCCCTCCGGGCCGGTCCCCTCCGCGCTGTCCCCTCCTCCCGGGGCCGCGTGGCCGTCGGGGCTCTCGTACAGCACCGTGGGCGCTGCCTGGCGCTTCCGCAGGAACGTCAGCTTCCACCAGCCGTGCCCGTCGGCCATCCTGGAACGGGATTCGGGGATCGTATTCCCTCCTGGAGTTCCCTCGGCCCTCCCCGGGGCTGCCATCCCGGAGCTGGCGGCGATGGATGAAGGATGCGGTGCTTCCTTCCCATCGGGGCGCGATCCCCGGGGAGCGCCCCGCGGGGACCAGGAGGGGATTTTCCAGGGCTCGGGAATTCCGGAGCGCCTGGAAAAGGCTGCTGGCAGCGCCGGGAGCTGCCCTTATCGGCCACGTGCAGCGGGCAGGGAGGGAGGGAGCCCGGTGAGCAAACAGGAACAGGAACTGGGGCGCAGGTGGGACCGGGGAGGCGCCGGGAGCGCTGCCGGGGGGTCCCCACCTGCCGCACCCCGGGCTCGGGGCTCGCCTGGCCCCGGTGGGGCCGGGAGGGAGCGCTGGAGGAGCCTGGGAAGGTTCCGGGAAGGCTCCGGAGCCGACCGTGGCTCCAGGGCAGGAACCGAGAGCAGGCGGCTCCCGAGCTGAGCGCTTCCCTGGCCGCGGGCACGGAGAGGATTCCCAGCGCCCTGTCCCGTCCTGGGCTCCAGCCCAGCCCCGTGTCCCCATCCCGGGCTCCAGCACAGCCCCGTGTCCCCATCCCGGGGCCCAGCCCAGCCCCGTGTCCCCTTCCCGGGCTCCAGCCCAGCCCCGTGTCCCCATCCCGGGCTCCAGCACAGCCCCGTGTCCCCATCCCGGGCTCCAGCCCAGCTCCGTGTCCCCATCCCGGGCTCCAGCACAGCCCCGTGTCCCCATCCCGGGGCCCAGCCCAGCCCCGTGTCCCCATCCCGGGGCCCAGCCCAGCCCCGTGTCCCCATCCCGGGCTCCAGCCCAGCCCCGTGTCCCCATCCCGGGCTCCAGCCCAGCTCCCTGTCCCCATCCCGGGCTCCAGCCCAGCTCCGTGTCCTCATCCCGGGGCTCCAGCCCAGCTCCCTGTCCCCATCCCGGGGCCCAGCCCAGCTCCCTGTCCCCATCCCGGGGCCCAGCCCAGCCCCGTGTCCCCATCCCGGGCTCCAGCCCAGCCCCGTGTCCCCATCCCGGGCTCCAGCCCAGCTCCCTGTCCCCATCCCGGGCTCCAGCCCAGCCCCGTGTCCCCATCCCGGGCTCCAGCCCAGCTCCCTGTCCCCATCCCGGGCTCCAGCCCAGCCCCGTGTCCCCATCCCGGGCTCCAGCCCAGCTCCCTGTCCCCATCCCGGGCTCCAGCCCAGCCCCGTGTCCCCATCCCGGGCTCCAGCCCAGCCCCGTGTCCCCATCCCGGGGCCCAGCCCAGCCCCGTGTCCCCATCCCGGGCTCCAGCCCAGCCCCGTGTCCCCATCCCGGGGCCCAGCCCAGCCCCGTGTCCCCATCCCGGGCTCCAGCCCAGCCCCGTGTCCCCATCCCGGGGCCCAGCCCAGCCCCGTGTCCCCATCCCGGGCTCCAGCCCAGCCCCGTGTCCCCATCCCGGGGCTCCAGCCCAGCCCCGTGTCCCCATCCCGGGCTCCAGCCCAGCTCCCTGTCCCCTTCCCGGGCTCCAGCCCAGCCCCGTGTCCCCATCCCGGGCTCCAGCCCAGCTCCCTGTCCCCATCCCGGGCTCCAGCCCAGCCCCGTGTCCCCATCCCGGGCTCCAGCACAGCTCCCTGTCCCCATCCCGGGGCTCCAGCCCAGCTCCCTGTCCCCATCCCGGGCTCCAGCCCAGCCCCGTGTCCCCGTTGCACTCCGCCACCAGCCACCCCTTCCCGATGTCGCCTCCCGCACCTCTTTGGGGGGGTTAAACCCCCTTTTCCGTCTGGCACAGGGGGACAAGGGCACAGAGACCGCGGCCACCACCTCGCTGGTGGCCCCTGTGTCCCCCCACGCCCCCTCCCCCCCCCCGGAGTGCCAGATCCAGGCGGGACCATCCCCGGCCGTGTCGCCAGAGTGTCCCCGGGGTTGCCACATCCCATCCCGGTACCTGCTCCTGCCGCGCCCGGGGGCCCCGGGGGGGATCCCGGGGGTGTCCCGGGGGTGTCCCGGGGGTGTCCCGGGGGTGTCCCGCGGGGCAGCGCGGGCAGGTGCCGCTCACCTGCCGCTGTCCCCGTCAAGGTGAACCCGCTCCCAAACCCCTCCTGCCGGAGCAAACAGCGGGGCCGGGCCAGGCACGGCTGAATATTCATGACGGGGAGCGGTGCCAGCCCTGGGCGGGTGGCCCTGGGTGGCCCCGGGTGGCCCTGGGTGGCCCTGGGTGACCGTCACCGCCGCGGGCCGGCCGTGGCAGCGCTCGGGGCGCGGTGGCTCCGGGGCACGAGGGTCGGGCACCGGGAGCGGAGGGAATTGCGGCTCCCGGTGGGATCCGCCGAAACCCGCGGCTGCCGGACCGGTTCCTGCTCCCGCTGCTCCCCGCGAGGTCACCGGGATGTGCCCGTGTCGCCACGGGATGTGTCCCCGAGGGGGGACTCCCAACCCCGCAGGGACGCGGGGACACCGCGGGACCCCCGGTGACGCTGCCGGGGGCCGGAGCTGCTCCCCCAAGTTAATCCAGCGGGATGATCCCGAGGGATCCTGGTTCTGTCGGGGATTATCGGTGTCTGAGGGATCTGGGAGCTGCTCCAGGACCCCTCCCAGGGGTCCCCAAGGGACCTGGGGTCCCGGTTTGGGGCCGCTGCTGAGGGTCCCACGGGGATTCCGGCTCTGTCCAGTGGTCCCCGAGGGTCCTTGGATCTGCTCTGGGAGCAGCTGGGGGTCCCAGCGGGATCCTGGCTCTGTGCTGGGGTATCCAGTGGTTCCCAAGGGGTCTGGGATCTGCTCTGGGGGAAACGGGGGATCCCCGCAGGGATCGGGATCTGCTCGGGAGCATCCCGGGGACTCCTGCGGGACCCTGAGGGACGGCTTGAGGGGGATCCCGGGGCATCCCGGCTCAGTGCTGGGGCACCTTGGGACCGGGATTGGGGCCGGGATTGAGACCGGGACCGGGATTAAAACCAGGATTGGGATCAGGATTGGGACCGGGATCGGGACTGGGACCCCCGAACTCCTCCGCCATCTCCGATTATTCCCTGAAGACCCCGCCCCTTTCCCTTCCAGCCAATCGAAATGCCGGCACGTGGCGCTGCCGCGGCGCTCCCGCCTTCTGATTGGTGGGAAGGCGGGACCTTTGGGCGGAGCGCGTTTTGATTGGCTGAAGCGCGGGCGCTGAGGCAGGCGATTGGCTGAGGAGGGGAAGGCGGAAGTGGAGAGGCGGAGACGGGAGAGATGCAGGTGAGGAGCGGGAGCGGGACCGGGAGCGGGGAAGGGGAAAGGGAAGGGGAAGGGGAAGGAAGCGGGACCGGGATCGGGATCGGGACCGGGACCGGGACCGGGGAAGGGTCTGGAAGCGGGTCCAGGCCCAGGGGAGCGGGCAAAGCCCGGGCCCGGGCGCTGGAGCGGAAGGTCCCGACCCCCGGCCCACTCCCGGTGCCGGTTCCGGTCCGCATCTCCCGTGTCCTCCCCGCAGGTCGCTCCCCAGGAGTACCAGAATGTGCCCATCGACATCCAGACCAGCAAACTGCTGGGTACGGGAACTCCTCCCCGTCCTTGGCCTCCCCCGGCTCCCCTCTTCCCTCCAAAGCGGGGAAGGAACCAGGAATTCATCCCCGGTTATCCCCGGCCCCATCCCCGCTCTTCCCTCCAAACCGGGGAAGGGCCGGGAATTCGTCCCAGTGTTTGGTTGTTCCCTTTCCCCTCCGGATTTAGGGGGAACACCCAGGAATTCATCCCAATATTTGGCCCCTCCAACCTCTGCCTTTCCCCTCCAGAACTGGGAATTTATCCCAATATTTGACGCTTCATTTCCCTTCCGGATTTGGGGAAAAAGCCGGGAATTCATCCCAATATTCGACCCTTCATTTCCCCTCCGGATCTGGGGGAACACCCGGGAATTCATCCCAATATTTGACCTTTCCTTTCCCCCTCTGGATTTGGGGAAAGACCCGGGAATTCATCCCAATATTTGGCCCCTCCAACCTCCCCCTTTCCCCTCCGATCCCAGGGGTTCCTCCCGGTGTTGGGTCCCCGTGTCCCGGGGGGTGTCCCGGGGGGTGTCCCCCTCACCGTGTCCCCCCCCCCGGTGACCCCGCTGTCCCCATGTCCCCCCATGACCCCGCTGTCCCCGTGTCCCCCCCATGACCCCGCTGTCCCCCTGCCCCCCCCCGGTGACCCCGCTGTCCCCGTGTCCCCCCCCCCCTGTGACCCCGCTGTCCCCGTGTCCCCCCCCATGACCCCGCTGTCCCCATGTCCCCCCCATGACCCCGCTGTCCCCGTGTCCCCCCCGGTGACCCCGCTGTCCCCATGTCCCCCCCATGACCCCGCTGTCCCCGTGTCCCCCCCTGTGACCCCGCTGTCCCCATGTCCCCCCGGTGACCCCGCTGTCCCCGTGTCCCCCCCTGTGACCCCGCTGTCCCCATGTCCCCCCGGTGACCCCGCTGTCCCCGTGTCCCCCCCTGTGACCCCGCTGTCCCCATGTCCCCCCGGTGACCCCACTGTCCCCGTGTCCCCCCCATGACCCCGCTGTCCCCGTGTCCCCCCCCATGACCCCGCTGTCCCCGTGTCCCCCCGGTGACCCCGCTGTCCCCGTGTCCCCCCATGACCCCCCTGTCCCCGTGTCCCCCCTGTGACCCCGCTGTCCCCGTGTCCCCAGACTGGCTCGTGGACCGGCGCCACTGCAGCCGGCGCTGGCAGGCGCAGCTGCAGCTGGTCCGGGAGCGGCTCCAGGTGGCCATCCAGGACATGCCGGAGAACCCGGAGATCAAAGAGCTGCTGGAGGGCTCCTGTGAGTGGGGATTTAGGATTTGGGATTTGGGAGGTGTGTGTGTATGGAGGGGTCACGCCTGTTCCCAAAGGTTTGGTGGTGGTAGCTCAAAAACACCCCCAAAACCTCCTGGAGATCCCTCAACGTCTGCCAGGAACCCCCAAAAAACTCCTGGAGATGCCCTAAAACCTCTTGGGGATCCCTCAAAATCTCCCAGGGATCTCCTAAAACCTCCCAGGAACCCCCAAAAAACTCCTGGAGATGCCCTAGAACCTCCTGGGGATCCCTCAAAACCTCTGGGGGATCCCTCAAAACCTCCTGGAGATGCCCAAAAACCTTCTGGAGATGCCCTAGAACCTCTTGGGGATCCCTCAAAATCTCCCAGGGATCCAAAACTTCCCAGGGATCCCCTAAAACCTCCTGGGAACCCCCAAAAACCTCCAAGAGATGCCCAAAAACCTCCTGGAGATGCCCTAAAACCTCTTGGGGATCCCTCAAAACTTCCCAGGGATCCAAAACTTCCCAGAGATCCCTCAAAACCTCCCAGGGACCTTCCAGAACTTCCCAGGGATTCCCTAAAACCTCCAAGGGAGCCCCAAAAACCTCCAGGAGATGCCCTAAAACCTCCTGGGGATCCCTCAAAACCTCCTGGAGATGCCCAAAAACCTTCTGGAGATGCCCTAGAACCTCTTGGGGATCCCTTAAAACTTCCCAGGGATCCAAAACTTCCCAGGGATCCTCCAAAACTTCCCAGGGATCCCCTAAAAGCTCCTGGGAACCCCCAAAAACCTCCAAGAGATGCCCTAGAACCTCCTGGGGGTCCCTCAGAACCTCCTGGGAATCCCTCAGAGCCTCCTGGAGATCCCTCAGAACCTCCTGGGAGTCCCTCAGAACCTCCTGGAGATCCCTCAGAACCTCCTGGAGATCCCTCAGAACCTCCTGGGAGTCCCTCAGAACCTCCTGGAGATCCCTCAGAACCTCCTGGAGATCTCTCAGAGCCTCCTGGAGATGCCCAAAAACCTCCTGGGGTCCCTCAGAACCTCCTGGAGATCCCTCAGAGCCTCCTGGGAGTCCCTCAGAACCTCCTGGAGATCCCTCAGAGGCTCCTGGGGGTCCCTCAGAACCTCCTGGAGATCCCTCAGAGGCTCCTGGGGGTCCCTCAGAACCTCCTGGGGGTCCCTCAGAGCCTCCTGGAGATGCCCAAAAACCTCCTGGGGGTCCCTCAGAACCTCCTGGGGGTCCCTCAGAACCTCCTGGGGGTCCCTCAGAACCTCCTGGGAGTCCCTCAGAGCCTCCTGGAGATGCCCAAAAACCTCCTGGGAATCCCTCAGAGCCTCCTGGGAATCCCTCAGAGCCTCCTGGAGATCCCTCAGAACCTCCTGGAGATCCCTCAGAACCTCCTGGGGGTCCCTCAGAGCCTCCTGGAGATCCCTCAGAACCTCCTGGAGATCCCTCAGAACCTCCTGGGGGTCCCTCAGAGCCTCCTGGAGATCCCTCAGAACCTCCTGGAGATCTCTCAGAGCCTCCTGGAGATCCCTCAGAACCTCCTGGGAGTCCCTCAGAACCTCCTGGAGATCCCTCAGAACCTCCTGGAGATCTCTCAGAGCCTCCTGGAGATCCCTCAGAACCTCCTGGGGGTCCCTCAGAACCTCCTGGAGATCCCTCAGAGCCTCCTGGGGGTCCCTCAGAACCTCCTGGAGATCCCTCAGAGGCTCCTGGGGGTCCCTCAGAACCTCCTGGGGGTCCCTCAGAACCTCCTGGAGATCCCTCAGAGCCTCCTGGGAATCCCTCAGAGCCTCCTGGAGATCCCTCAGAACCTCCTGGGAATCCCTCAGAGCCTCCTGGAGATCCCTCAGAACCTCCTGGGAATCCCTCAGAGCCTCCTGGAGATCCCTCAGAGCCTCCTGGAGATGCCCAAAAACCTCCTGGGGGTCCCTCAGAACCTCCTGGAGATTCCTCAGAGCCTCCTGGAGATGCCCAAAAACCTCCTGGAGATCCCTCAGAACCTCCTGGGAATCCCTCAGAGCCTCCTGGAGATCCCTCAGAACCTCCTGGGAGTCCCTCAGAACCTCCTGGAGATCCCTCAGAACCTCCTGGGGGTCCCTCAGAGGCTCCTGGGGGTCCCTCAGAACCTCCTGGAGATCCCTCAGAGGCTCCTGGGGGTCCCTCAGAACCTCCTGGGGGTCCCTCAGAACCTCCTGGGAATCCCTCAGAGCCTCCTGGAGATCCCTCAGAACCTCCTGGGAATCCCTCAGAGCCTCCTGGAGATCCCTCAGAGCCTCCTGGGAATCCCTCAGAGCCTCCTGGAGATCCCTCAGAACCTCCTGGGAATCCCTCAGAGCCTCCTGGAGATCCCTCAGAACCTCCTGGGAATCCCTCAGAGCCTCCTGGAGATCCCTCAGAACCTCCTGGAGATCCCTCAGAGCCTCCTGGAGATGCCCAAAAACCTCCTGGGGGTCCCTCAGAACCTCCTGGAGATCCCTCAGAACCTCCTGGGAATCCCTCAGAGCCTCCTGGAGATCCCTCAGAACCTCCTGGAGATTCCTCAGAGCCTCCTGGAGATGCCCAAAAACCTCCTGGAGATCCCTCAGAACCTCCTGGGAATCCCTCAGAGCCTCCTGGAGATCCCTCAGAACCTCCTGGGAGTCCCTCAGAACCTCCTGGAGATCCCTCAGAACCTCCTGGAGATCCCTCAGAGCCTCCTGGAGATGCCCAAAAACCTCCTGGGGGTCCCTCAGAACCTCCTGGAGATCCCTCAGAGGCTCCTGGGGGTCCCTCAGAACCTCCTGGGAATCCCTCAGAGCCTCCTGGAGATCCCTCAGAACCTCCTGGGAATCCCTCAGAGCCTCCTGGAGATCCCTCAGAACCTCCTGGAGATCCCTCAGAGCCTCCTGGAGATGCCCAAAAACCTCCTGGGGGTCCCTCAGAACCTCCTGGAGATTCCTCAGAGCCTCCTGGAGATGCCCAAAAACCTCCTGGAGATCCCTCAGAACCTCCTGGGAATCCCTCAGAGCCTCCTGGAGATCCCTCAGAACCTCCTGGGAGTCCCTCAGAACCTCCTGGAGATCCCTCAGAACCTCCTGGAGATCCCTCAGAGGCTCCTGGGGGTCCCTCAGAACCTCCTGGAGATCCCTCAGAACCTCCTGGAGATCCCTCAGAACCTCCTGGAGATCCCTCAGAGCCTCCTGGAGATGCCCAAAAACCTCCTGGGGGTCCCTCAGAACCTCCTGGGGGTCCCTCAGAGCCTCCTGGAGATCCCTCAGAACCTCCTGGGGGTCCCTCAGAACCTCCTGGAGATCCCTCAGAGCCTCCTGGAGATGCCCAAAAACCTCCTGGGAATCCCTCAGAGCCTCCTGGGGGTCCCTCAGAACCTCCTGGGAATCCCTCAGAACCTCCTGGGAATCCCTCAGAGCCTCCTGGAGATGCCCAAAAACCTCCTGGGAATCCCTCAGAGCCTCCTGGAGATCCCTCAGAGGCTCCTGGAGATCCCTCAGAGCCTCCTGGGGGTCCCTCAAAACCTCCTGGGGGTCCCTCAGAGGCTCCTGGGGGTCCCTCAAAACCTCCTGGGGGTCCCTCAGAGGCTCCCAGGCCCCCCCGCCCGCCGTGACCCCGTCCCTGCTCCGCCCCAGACCTGCACTACTTCCACTGCCTGCGGATCGTGGAGATCCTCAAGGGCACCGAGGCCTCCACCAAGAACCTCTTCGGGCGCTACTCGTCCCAAAGGATGAAGGTGGGAGCGGCCTCCTCTTCCTCCTCTTCCTCCTCTTCCTCCTCTTCCTCCTCTTCCTCCTCTTCCTCCTCTTCCTCCTCTTCCTCCTCTTCCTCCTCTTCCTCCTCTTCCTCCTCTTCCTCCTCTTCCTCCTCTTCCTTCTCTTCCTCCTCTTCCCCCTCTTTCTATTCATCCTTCTTTTCCTCTTCATCCTCCTGTTCCTCCATCCTCCTCATCCTCTTCCACCTCATTCCCTTCCTCCTCTTCCTCCTCATCCTCCTCTTCCACCTCATCCTCCCCTTCATCCCCTTCCTCCCCTTCCTCCTCATCCTCCTGTTCCTTCTCTTCCTCTTCATCCTCTTCATCCTCCTCTTCCTCCTCTTCCTCCTCTCCCTCCTCTTCCTCCTCTTCCTCCTCTTCCTCTTCATCCTCCTCTTCCTCTTCATCCCCCTCTTCCACCTCATCCTCCTCTTCCTCTTCATCCCCCTCATCCTCCTCCTTCCCCTCCCTCCCCTTCCTCCCCTTCCTCCTCATCCTCCTGTTCCTTCTCTTTCTATTCATCCTTCTCTTCCTCTTCATTCTCTTCATCCTCTTCATCCTCCTCTTCCTCCTCTTCCTCCTCATCTCCCTCCTCCTCCTCCTCCTCCATCCCCCTCTTCCTCTTCTTCCCTTCCTCCTCTTCCTCCTCCCTCCTCCTCTTCCACCTCATTCTCTCCCTCCTCATCCTTCTCTTTTTCTTCATCCTCCTCTTCCTCCTCCATCCTCCTCCTCCTCCTCCCGTCCCTGCTCACGCTCCCGTCCCTCCCCAGGACTGGCAGGAGGTCGTGTCCCTCTACGAGAAGGAGAACACCTACCTGGGTACGGGCTGGGGAGTGGGGATGGGAACGATGAATCCCAGTGGGATGGGAGCCCCGAGGTGTCCCAGAGAAGCCCCTGCGCGGGTGGAGTTCAGTCCCTGAACTGGGATGGGAAAGGGGAATTCAACCTCCAAACTGGGATGGGATGGATGGGATGGGATCAATGGGATGGGATGGGATCAGTGGGATGAGATGGGATCAGTGGGATGGGATGGGATGGGATGGGATGGGATCAATGGAATGGGATGGGGTGGGAGGGGAGGGGATGGATGGGATGGGACAGGATGGGATTTAAGGGGCAGGAAGTGTGGGAATGCCAAATCCCAGCGGGATGGGAGCCCTGAGACACCCCAAGGACCCCACGGATGGATGGAATTCAGTCCCCTGAACTGGGATGGGAAAGGGGAATTCAACCTCCAAACTGGGACGGGATGAGATGGGATGGGATGGATGGGATGGGATGGGATGGGATGGGATGGGATGGGATGGGATGGGATGGGATTGGATGGGATTGGATGGGATGGGATGGGATGGGATTGGATGGGATTGGATGGGATGGATGGGTTGGGATGGGATGGGTTGGGATGGGATGGGTTGGGATGGGATGGGATTGGATGGGATGGGATGGGATGGGATGGATGGGTTGGGATGGGATGGGATGGGATGGGATGGGATGGGATGGGATGGGATGGGATGGGATTGGATGGGATTGGATGGGATGGGATGGGATGGGATTGGATGGGATTGGATGGGATGGATGGGTTGGGATGGGATGGGTTGGGATGGGATGGGATTGGATGGGATGGGATGGGATGGGATGGGATGGATGGGTTGGGATGGGATGGGATTGGATGGGATGGGATGGGATTGGATGGGATTGGATGGGATGGGATGGGATTGGATGGGATGGATGGGATGGGATGGATGGGATGGGATGGGATGGGATGGGATGGGATGGATGGGATGGGATGGGTTGGGATGGGATGGGTTGGGATGGGATGGGATGGGTTGGGATGGGATGGGTTGGGATGGGATGGGATGGGATGGGATGGGATGGGATGGATGGGATGGACGGGATGGGATGGGATGGGATGGGATGGGATGGACGGGATGGGCGGGATGGGATGGGATGGGATGGGATGGGATGGGATGGATGGGATGGGATGGGATGGATGGGATGGGCGGGATGGGATGGGATGGGATGGGATGGATGGGATGGATGGGATGGGATGGGATGGGATGGATGGGATGGACGGGATGGGATGGGATGGGATGGGATGGATGGGATGGGATGGGATGGGATGGGATGGGCGGGATGGGATGGGATGGGATGGGATGGATGGGATGGACGGGATGGGATGGGATGGGATGGGATGGATGGGATGGGATGGGATGGGATGGGATGGGCGGGATGGGATGGGATGGGATGGGATGGATGGGATGGATGGGATGGGATGGGATGGGATGGATGGGATGGATGGGATGGGATGGGATGGGATGGATGGGATGGATGGGATGGATGGGATGGGATGGGATGGGATGGATGGGATGGACGGGATGGGATGGGATGGGATGGGATGGGATGGGATGGATGGGATGGGATGGGATGGAATGGGATGGGATGGGATGGGATGGACGGGATGGGATGGGATGGGATGGATGGGATGGGATGAAACGGGGAATTCAACCGCCGAGCAGCGGCGCCAAGGGACGGGATTTGCGGGAACGCCAAATCCCAACGGGACGAGACCCCTGGGATGTGTGGGAGCCCCGGGGGTGACCCCGCTGTCCCCCCCAGCCGAGCTCTCGAGCCTCCTGGGGCGCAGCATCGGCTACGAGGTGCCGGCGCTGCGGCGGCAGCTGGGGCGCTGCCAGCAGGCGCAGCAGGAGCTGGCGCGGCGCGAGGACGAGTGCCAGCTCGGGGCCAGCGAGCTCCGGGAGCGCTTCCTGGCCTCCTGCAGGCAGTACGGGATTGCCGTGAGTGCCGGGATGGGCCGGCCCCGAAACGGGCCCGAAAGGACCCCAAACGGGCCTGAAAGAACCCCAAACGGGCATAAAATAACCCCAAACGGGCCTGAAAGGACCCCAAACGGGGCTGAAAGAACCCCAAACAGGCATAAAATAACCCCAAACAGGCATAAAATAACCCCAAACGGGCCTGAAAGGACCCCAAACGGGGCTGAAAGAACCCCAAACAGGCATAAAATAACCCCAAATGGGCGTAAAATAACCCCAAACGGGCCTGAAAGGACCCCAAACGGGCCTGAAAGAACCCCAAACGGGCATAAAATAACCCCAAACAGGCATAAAATAACCCCAAACGGGCCTGAAAGGACCCCAAACGGGGCTGAAAGAACCCCAAACAGGCATAAAATAACCCCAAATGGGCGTAAAATAACCCCAAACGGGCGTGAAAGAACCCCAAACGGGCCTGAAAGAACCCCAAACGGGCCTGAAAGAACCCCAAACAGGCATAAAATAACCCCAAACGGGCATAAAATAACCCCAAACGGGCGTGAAAGAACCCCAAACGGGCCTGAAAGGACCCCAAACGGGGCTGAAAGAACCCCAAACAGGCATAAAATAACCCCAAACGGGCCTGAAAGGACCCCAAACGGGCCTGAAAGGACCCCAAACGGGGCTGAAAGAACCCCAAACAGGCATAAAATAACCCCAAACGGGCCTGAAAGGACCCCAAACGGGCCTGAAAGAACCCCAAATGGGCATAAAATAACCCCAAACAGGCATAAAATAACCCCAAACGGGCATAAAATAACCCCAAATGGGCGTAAAATAACCCCAAACGGGCCTGAAAGGACCCCAAAGGGGGCTGAAAGGACCCCAAACGGGCGTGAAAGAACCCCAAACGGGGCTGAAAGGACCCCAAACGGGCGTGAAAGAACCCCAAACGGGGCTGAAAGGACCCCAAATGGGGCTGAAAGAACCCCTGAGCAGACTCTAAAATAACCCCAAAAGAGACCCTAAACCAGGCCCAAACCAGCTCTAAAATAACCCCAAAGAGACCCCAAAATAAGCCCTGAGCAGACCCTAAACCAGCCCTAAAATTACCCCAAACGGGCCTGAAAGAACCCCAAACGGGCCTGAAATAACCCCAAAGGGGCGTAAAATAACCCCAAACGGGGCTGAAATAACCCCTGAGCAGACCCTAAAATAACCCCAAAGGAGACCCTAAAATGGGCCCAAACCAGCTCTGAAATAACCCCAAATGGGGCTGAAATAACCCCTGAGCAGACCCTAGAACAGGCATAAAATGACCCCAAAGGAGACCCTAAACCAGGCCCAAACCAGCTCTAGAATAACCCCAAAGAGACCCCAAAATAAGCCCTGAGCAGACCCTAAAACAGCCCTAAAATAACCCCAAAGGGGCCTGAAAGAACCCCAAATGGGGCTGAAATAACCCCAAAGGGGCCTAAAATAACCCCAAATGGGGCTGAAATAACCCCTGAGCAGACCCTAAACCAGCCCTAAAATAACCCCAAAGAGACCCCAAAATAACCCCAGGACAGCTGCCCAAAACTGACCCTAAAGCAGCCCCCAAAATCCCCAGAGCAGCCCCCCCCCAGCTGCCCAGAGGGGTCACACTGGGACCAGGCTGTCCCCAGGGTGTCCCAGGGTGTCCCCAGGGTGTCCCCAATGACCCCAGGGTGTCCCAGGGTGTCCCCAGGTGTCCCAGGGTATCCCCGGCTGTCCCCAAAGTGTCCCTGCAGTGTCCCCAGGCTGTCCCCAGGGTGTCCCCAGGCTGTCCCCAGGCTGTCCCAGGGTGTCCCTGATGTCCCCAGGGTGTCCCTGCGTGTCCCCACGATGTCCCCAGGGTGTCCCAGGCTGTCCCAGGGTGTCCCCGATGTCCCCACAGTGTCCCCAGGGTGTGCCCAGGGTGTCCCCAGGGTGTCCCCAGGGTGTCCCAGGGTGTCCCCAGGGTGTCCCCAGGCTGTCCCAGGGTGTCCCTGCGTGTCCCCAGGGTGTCCCAGGCTGTCCCAGGGTGTCCCAGGGTGTCCCCGATGTCCCCACAGTGTCCCCAGGGTGTGCCCAGGGTGTCCCCAGGGTGTCCCCAGGGTGTCCCCGATGTCCCCAGGGTGCCGACGTGCGCCAGGAGCTGCTGGCGCTGGTTCAGGAGCTGCCGTCGCTGCTGTCCCGCATCGGGGCCGGCGCCAGCGCCCTCGGGGAGGCCATCGAGCTGTACCAGGCCTGTGTGGCCTTCGTGTGTGACAGGTAGGGACAGAGCCCGGGCGGCCCTGGCACCCCAGAACACCCCTGAGCCCCCCAAACCAGCTCCTGTCCACACAAAATACCCCTAAACCCCCCCAAAACAGCCCTAATCCACACAAAATACCCCTAAAACCCCCAAACCAGCTCCTGTCCACACAAAATACCCCTAAACCCCCCCAAAACAGCCCTAATCCACACAAAATACCCCTAAAACCCCCAAACCAGCTCCTATCCACACAAAATACCCCTAAACCCCCCCAAAACAGCCCTAATCCACACAAAATACCCCTAAAACCCCCAAACCAGCTCCTGTCCACACAAAATACCCCTAAACCCCCCCAAAACAGCCCTAATCCACACAAAATACCCCTAAAACCCCCAAACCAGCTCCTATCCACACAAAATACCCCTAAACAACCCCAAAACAGCCCTAATCCACACAAAATACCCCTAAAACCCCCAAACCAGCTCCTGTCCACACAAAATACCCCTAAACAACCCCAAAACAGCCCTAATCCACACAAAATACCCCTAAAACCCCCCAAAACCAGCTCCTATACCCCTAAACCCCCCGAAGCAGCCCTAATCCACACAAAATACCCTTAAACCCCCCAAAACAGCTTCTATACCCCTAAACCCCCCCAAAACAGCTCCTATCCACACAAAATACCCCTAAACCCCCCAAAGCAGCCCTAATCCACACAAAATACCCCTAAACCCCCCCCAAACCAGCTCCTATCCACACAAAATATCCCCAAAACCCCCCAAAACATTCCTAATCCACACAAAATATCCCTGAACACCCCCAAAACATTCCTAATCCACACAAAATACCCCAACCCCCCCCAAACCAGCTCCTATCCACACAAAAGACCCTTAAAGCCCCCAAACCAGCTCCTATCTACACAAAATACCCCAAAACAGCCCTAATCCACACAAAATACCCCAAAACACCCCCAAAACAGCCCTAATCCACACAAAATACCCCTGAGCCCCCCAAAACAGCTCCTGTCCACACAAAATACCCCTAAAGCCCCCAAACCAGCTCCTATCCACACAAAACACCCCTGAGCCCCCAAACCAGCTCCTATCTACACAAAATACCCCAAAACAGCCCTAATCCATACAAAATACCCCAAAACACCCCCAAAACAGCCCTAATCCACACAAAATACCCCTGAGCCCCCCAAAACAGCTCCTGTCCACACAAAATACCCCTAAAACCCCCCAAAACATCCCTAATCCACACAAAATACCCCTAAACACCCCCCAAACAGCCCTAATCCACACAAAACACACCTAAAGCCCCCAAACCAGCTCCTATCCACACAAAATACCCCTAAACCCCCCCAAAACAGCCCTAATCCACACGAAATACCCCTAAAACCCCCAAAACAGCTCCTATCCACACAAAATACCCTTAAACCCCCCAAAACAGCTTCTATACCCCTAAACCCCCCGAAGCAGCCCTAATCCACACAAAACACCCCTAAAACCCCCAAACCAGCTCCTATCCACACAAAACACCCCTGAGCCCCCCAAACCAGCTCCTGTCCACACAAAATACCCCTAAAACCGCCCGAAACATCCCTAATCCACACAAAATACCCCTAAAGCCCCCAAACCAGTTCCTATACCCCTAAACCCCCCCAAACCAGCTCCTATCCACACAAAACACCCCTAAACCCCCCAAAACAGCTTCTATACCCCCAAACCCCCCAAACCAGCTCCTGTCCACACAAAACACCCCTAAACCCCCCAAACCAGCCCTAATCCCCCCCCCCCCAAAACCACCCCCCGCTCCCCCCAAAACCCCAGGCCCGGCGGTGCTGGGGTGTCCCCTCACCGCTGTCCCCTCGCCAGCCCCGGGGCCGAGGTGGTCCCGCTGCTGCGCTTTGTGGGGCGCAGTGGGAACACCACGGTGTTCCAGTGGCGCACGGGGCTGCCGCCGCGCCGGGTGGAGCGGCCGGAGCTGCGCCGGACCCCGCAGGAGCCGCCTCAGCAGGACACGGTGGGTCCTGGCAGGGAAAGGGAGGGGGACGGGCAGCGGAGACCCCAAATTGCTCTGCCGGGCGGTTTTGGGGTCGTGGCTCAGGGCGGGTTTTTTGGGGGGGCTCTTTTTGCACAGATTGATTGGGGGGATTTCCCGGCGGAGGCGCCTCAGGGTGGGGACATCGACTGGGGGATCACGGTGGAGCCCAGTCCGCAGGTGGGTGGCATCGCTCGGGGTCAGGGGTGTCCCTGTGTCCCCAGATCTCCCCTGTGTCACCCTTTGTCACCGTTTGTCACCCTTTTTTCCTCAGGGTGACGATTGGGGTGACGGGGAGAAGGGGACGATCACGGTGGAGCCCAGTCCGCAGGTGGGTGGCATCGCTCGGGGTCAGGGGTGTCCCTGTGTCCCCAAATCCCCGCTGATGTCCCCCTGTGTCACCCTGTGTCACCCTTTGTTCCTCAGGGGGACGATGGCATCGATTGGGGTGACGGAGAGAAGGGGACGATCACGGTGGAGCCCAGTCCGCAGGTGGGTGGCATCGCTCGGGGTCAGGGGTGTCCCTGTGTCCCCAAATCTCCCCTGTGTCACCCTTTGTCACCGTTTGTCACCCTTTTTTCCTCAGGGTGACGATTGGGGTGACGGGGAGAAGGGGACGATCACGGTGGAGCCCAGTCCGCAGGTGGGTGGCATCGCTCGGGGTCAGGGGTGTCCCTGTGTCCCCAAATCCCCGCTGATGTCCCCCTGTGTCACCCTGTGTCACCCTTTGTTCCTCAGGGCGACGATGGCATCGATTGGGGTGACGGAGAGGGACAGGAGGGGACGATCACGGTGGTGGAGGCTGGAACTGAGGGTGAGCAGGGCTGGGGGGTCCCAAGGGGGGGGACAGGCAGCTCCCATCCCCCATATTCCCATTTCCCAGTGCCCCTGGACACCACAGAGGGGTCTGGGGATGGGATTTGGGGTCCCATCCCTGTCCCCCTCATCGCCCAGTGCCCCTGGACACCACAGAGGGGTCTGGGGATGGGATTTGGGGTGATGCTGAGATGGGTTTGGGGTCCCATCCCTGTCCCCTTCATCGCCCAGTGCCCCTGGGCACCACAGAGGGATTTGGGATTGGGGCAGAGGGTGGGATTTGGGTGCTGGCCAGGGGGGTTTTGGGTGCCCTGGGGTGATGCTGAGATGGTTTTGGGGTCCCACCCCCAGCCCCCGAGGGGGTTGCCCGCGGCTCGGACGCGCTGACCCTGCTGGAGAACCCCGAGACGCGGAACCAGTTCATCGACGAGCTGATGGAGGTGGGCACGAGGGGACGGCCACTGGCCCTGCCCCCGGGGTGGCCCTGGGGGTGAGTGACCCCACGGGTGAGTGACCCCACGGGTGAGTGACCCCGGGGCTGAGTGACCCCGCGGGTGAGTGACCCCATGGGTGAGTGACCCCATGGGTGAGTGACCCCACGGGTGAGTGACCCCGGGGCTGAGTGACCCCACGGGTGAGTGACCCCATGGGTGAGTGACCCCGCGGGTGAGTGACCCCATGGGTGAGTGACCCCACGGGTGAGTGACCCCGGGGCTGAGTGACCCCACGGGT
The DNA here is from genome assembly GCF_009650955.1 of Corvus moneduloides. NCBI lineage: Eukaryota > Metazoa > Chordata > Aves > Passeriformes > Corvidae > Corvus > Corvus moneduloides. The sequence goes on along the minus strand of NC_045501.1, from coordinate 1,404,356 downwards.
GAGTGACCCCGGGGCTGAGTGACCCCATGGGTGAGTGACCCCACGGGTGAGTGACCCCGCGGGTGAGTGACCCCATGCCCCGTCCCCACAGCTGGAGCTGTTCCTGGCGCAGCGGCTGCTGGAGCTGGAGGACGAGGCCGACGTGGTGGCCATGAGCCAGCTGCAGCTGGCCCCGGCTGTGCTGCAGGGCCAGAGCGGCGACCGCGTGCGGGCCCAGCTGGCCACGGCCCGGGAGCTGCTGGCCCAGCTCTGCTCCCGCAGCGTCCAGCACCTCTGCATGATCCTCGCTTCGCCCAGGTGCCCGAAAGTGCCCCAAAAAAGCCCCCAAACAGAGACTGAAATAGTCCTAGAACACTCCCTAAACAGCCCCTAAAATAGCCTCTAAAATAGCCCTAAAGCAGCCCCAAAATAGGCCCTAAAATAGCCCCAAAACAGGCCCAGGGGATGGAGAGGGGTCAGCGCTGGGAGTGGCCGTGGGGATTGGGGGAGAGGGTCTGGAGGGGGAGGTGTCCCTGTGTGGGGATGACCCCTGGCCATGTCGGGGTGGCTGAGGTGGCCCTGGCTGTCCCCTGGCCATGGCAGGGGTGGCTGAGGTGGCCCTGGCCATGTCGGGGTGGCTGAGGTGGCCCTGGCTGTCCCTTGGCCATGTCGGGGTGGCTGAGGTGGCCCTGGCTGTCCCCTGGCTGTGTCGGGGTGGCTGAGGTGGCCCTGGCCATGTCGGGGTGGCTGAGGTGGCCCTGGCTGTCCCTTGGCCATGTCGGGGTGGCTGAGGTGGCCCTGGCTGTTCCCTGGCCGTGTCAGGGTGGCTGAGGTGGCCCTGGCCGTGCAGGGGGGTGGCTGAGGGTCCCTGGCTGTCCCCCCAGGTACGTGGAGCGGGTGACGGCGCTGCTGCGGCAGAAGCTGCACCAGGCCGAGCTGCTGCTGGCCAAGAGGGACGCGCTGGCCCAGAAGCGCCGCGAGGCGCTGGCCGAGCAGGCGGCCCTGGAGCCCAAACTGCAGCGGCTGCAGGAGAAGACCAGGGAGCTCCAGAAACTGGTGAGGGAGGGCTGGAGACCCCACAAGACCCTCCCTGCACCCCGATTTTGCCCCTTCCCACCCCACAAGGCGCCCTGAGCCCCTCGCCGTGTGTGTTGCAGATCGAGGCCGACATCTCCAGGCGCTACGGGGGCCGGCCGGTCAACCTGATGGGCATCAACCTGTGAGCCCCGAGAGGCAGAGGGGGGGTTCTGCCCCTGCCGCACCCCCTGCCCACCCCTGCCGTGCTGCTGGCTGCGGGCTGGTGGTGAATAAACCCAAATTTTCCTCCCAAATCGAGCTGGAGTTGAGGCGGGGCGGAGAAACCCCCCCCCCCACAAAAAAGGTTTGGGGGGGCTCGGGGCCACCAGAACCTCGGGGCCACCAGAACCTGGGGGCCACCAGAAGCCCGCGCCTGGTCCTTGGGGTGGCCGTGCTGGGGGGCTCCCGGCGCTGGGAGGGGGCGGTCGGGTTTTAATTTCAGAGCGGGTGACCCATGGCCGGGTGGGGCTGGCGGTGTCGCTGGGTGGGCCGGACCGGGCCGGACTGGGCCGGACTGGGCTGAACTGGGCCGGACTGGGCCGAAGTGGGTCGGACTGGGCCGGACTGGGTCGAACTGGGTCGGACTGGGCTGGACCGGGCCGGACTGGGTCGGACTGGGCTGGACCGGGTCGAATTGGGCCGCACCGGGCCGGACCACGCCGAACTGGGCCGAACTGGGCTGAGCTGGGCCGAACTGGGCCGAACTGGGCTGAACTGGGCTGAACCGGGCCGAACTGGGCTGAACTGGGCTGAACTGGGTCGAACCGGGCCGCACCGGGCCGAACGGGCCTGGACTGGGCCGGAGCCCCGGAGCGGCTTTGGGGCGGGGCTGCCGTGCCCTGTGACGTAATCCAGTGGCCGCACCCCCTCTGGGAGGCCATTGGTTGATGTCGCGCGCTGGCCCCGCCTCCTCTGACGTAGCAGCCGCTCATTGGTCCGACTCTGCTGTGGGACCGCCCCACGCAGGGCTCGGGGGGTCCCCGGTGGGACAGGGGGGGCCCCAATGGGGCGCGGGGTCCTATTGAGGCGGGGGGTGCGGCTCTGGGGGTCCGTCCCCCCAGGGAGTGGGGCACAGAGAGCCCCGTTCCCAGGGATCTGGGGGGTCCCGACCCCATGGGATCCGGTTTTGGGGGATGCTGGCCCCGTGGGATCCAGCTGTGGGGGGCTCCTGATCCCGTGGAATCCACCTTGCCGGATGTGAGGGGGGGGGGGGCTCGTGCCCCATGGAACTCGGCTGTGGGGCTGTGCGGGGCTCCTGGCCCCATGGAATCCATTTGGGGCGATGTGGGGCTCCTGATCCCATGGGATCCAGCTGTGGGGCGTCCTGGCCCCATGGGATCCAGCCGGGGGAGGTTCTGGCCCCATGGGATCCAGCTGTGGGGCTCAGGGGGCTTCCACCCCGTTGGTTCTGGGGGGGATCCCATCGCCGGGCAAGGCGTGGGGCCGTGTGGGATCGCTGGCCCCATGGGGGTGGGGGGCTATGGGGGGGTCCCAGCCCGGCTCCAGCTCTCGCCCCCCGCACCCCTGTCCCCGTCCCCGTCCCCGCTCGGTGCCCCGTGGCCGTGCCGCCGCGGCGACAGCTCATTAACCCCGCTAACGGTGATTAACGGGCTAATTAACGGCTGTCTGGCACTGTCCCGGAGCCGGGAGCCGCGGAGGATCCCCCGTGAGGATTGGGGGGACTCCGGGGGCAGGGAGGGGTCTGGGGGTCACCGCCCGGGGGTCACCGTCCCCGTCGTCTCCATAGCGAAGGCATGCGGGGGGGGGGGCTCGGGCCATAAAGCGCCTTTATCCTCCGGCCTGACCCCCCCCGCCGCGGGGCTCGACCCCCCCCTCGGGACCCCTGATTCCCCCCGGGACCCCCCCCGGGACCCCTGACCCCCCCTGGGGACCCCCGCCCCGCCCCGCGGGTCACGGCGGCCCCGGCGGGGGCAGAGGGCACCGCGGGGGCTTTGATGGGGAATTCAATGGGGCGATAGAGGGGGTGGGGACAGCGGTGACCCCCCCCCCGGCCCCGGTGACCCCCCCCGGGCACTTTTGGGGCTCCGTTAGGGCGTTATTAATGTCGCGGATGAAATATCGGCCGGCGGCCGCTGTTGCCATTATCCCCGGCATTCCCGGGGGATCCTGACAGGAAGATGGAGCAGCCCCGGCCCTCCCCGCGGGTGGGGGGCACGGCGGGATGGGGGGCAGGGGGTGGTGGGGGCTCGGTGGGGTTCCAGACCTTCCCCCCCCGGTCCTGCCCGTGCCCCGTGTCCGTTGGGATGTGGGGATGGAAGGGAATTGGGATGGGGGGGGACAGAGGGGAATTGGGATGGGGGGGATGTGGGGATGGAGGGGAATTGGGATGTGGGGATGGAGGGGAATTGGGATGTGGGGATGGAGGGGAATTGGGATCGGGGGATGGAGAGGAATTGGGATGGGGGGGATGGAGGGGAATTGGGATGTGGGGATGGAGGGGAATTGGGATCGGGGGATGGAGAGGAATTGGGATGGGGGGGATGGAGGGGAATTGGGATGGGGGGCATGGAGGGGAATTGGGATCGGGGGATGTGGGGATGGAGGGGACACGGAAAGAGAGGACACGGACCAAAGGGACACGTGGATGGACGGGACAAAGAGCGGGGGGATGTGTGCGCGGAAGGGACAAGGGCAGAAGGGACAGAAGGGACCTCCAGTCCCAGCCCTCCCCCCTCACCCCAAAATCTGGGCTCCCCGTGGGTCCCCGGCTGTCACCAGCCTGGGGGGGGGGCTCAGGGCTGGGTTTGCTGCAGACAAAGGGATGGGACAGGGCTGGGGACGGGGACCCCGGCGGTGTCACCTCCCCCCGTTGTCCCCCCCCGGGCTGTGCTGGTGCCGGGGAGCGGCTCCGCCTCCCCTCTCCCCCCTCCGCCCCTCCGGGGGGGGCCCGGCTGCTGCTCCCCTCACCTGCCAGGGAGGGATTTAATTACCAATTACGCTCCCTCCATCTGTCCCGGCCCTGTCCCCGCGTCCCCGCTGCCATCGCATCCCTGACAGCCGCGCTCGCTCCATTAACGCCGGCAGCGGGTGCGGGGGCACCCCCCGGCCCCGCCATCTGGGGGGCGGCTCTGTGCCCCCGTCCCGCTGCCCCCGCGCTGTCCCCAAATGTCCCCGCGGCCACCCGGCCCTGCCTGTCCTGTGCGCTCCCCATCCCTCCCTCCATCCATCCATCCATCCATCCATCCATCCATCCATCCATCCCTCCATCCATCCCTCTGCTCATCCTTCCCTCCCATCCCCCCAGAGGGATCGGGAGTCACCGTGTTTGGGGGCTGTCAGGATTTGGGGTTGGTGCCCCTCAGGTGTCCCTCTCGCCATCCTCGCATCTTTTCCTGCATCTCTGCATCCCTCTGTCCATCCCTCCTTTCCTGCATCCCTCTGTCCATCCCTCTGTCCATCCCTCCATCTCTGGATCCTTCCTTGCACCCTCCATCTCTCTGTCCCTCCCTCCATCCCTCCCTCCCCATCTTTCCCTCCCTCCCCGATCTCTTCCCGCCTCCCTCCTCGCATCCCTGAACCTCTCCAATCCCTCTCCCCTCAGGGTGCTCCGCATCCCCCTCCTCACCCCGCTCCATCCCCTCTCAGCCCAATTTTTAGGAACGAGCAGCCGCTACCAAGGTCTCCAGCGGGATGGGGACAGCAGAGGGGCACCCCCCGCTCTCCCCTTGAGCCCCCCCAAATCCCCCCTTTCCCGAGGGCAGACGCTGCAGCTGCTCCACGGCCTCCAAATTTCCTCGTTAAAACCCCGCGGAACGGGGCGCGACAGCTGCCCCGGCGCGCCCGGGGACCGATGTGTCACCCGGGGCGGCGACAGCTCCGGGCGGGGGGGGAGCGTGGGGCCGGAGCACGGCCCGGCCGGAGCCGCTGGGGGGGTCCCGGTTGTTGGGGGGGATCCCGAATCTGGGGGGCTCCCGGGTGTTGGGGGGTCCCGGGTGGATCCCGAATCTGGGGGGCTCCCGGGTGTTGGGGGGTCCCGGGTGGATCCCGAATCTGGGGGGCTCCCGGGTGTTGGGGGGATCCCGAATCTGGGGGGCTCCCGGGTGTTGGGGGGATCCCGAATCTGGGGGGGTCCCGGGTGTTGGGGTCTCCTTGGATGAGGAGGGAATCGAAATTAAGGAACAGCCAAGGCACCGGAAAGGGGAAAATTGTCGGGGGGTGATTTTTGGGGGGGTTCACCCCCCCAAAACCCGTGGGTGTGATGCGCTGGGGAGGCTCAGCCAGGGCGTTTTTTGGGGAGGGACGGGGCTCAGGAAGGGGGTGCAGCCCCCCCGAGGTTCCCGGCCGGGCCATCCATCACCGCGACAGCGGGGACAGCCCGGGGGGGCTCCGGCCTCGGCACCCCAACCCCGGTGTCCCCCCCGAGCCCCCGGGGGCTTTTCCTCTCCTCCTTCCCTTCCTCTTCCCGTCCTCCCCCGGTGCCCGACACGAACCCGGCTGGCGGGAGAGGCCGGGAGCGGTGAATGCCCCGAAACGGGCACCCCAAAACACCCATCCCCGGCACCCCAAAATGTTCATCCCCTGTTCCGTGACACCCCCCTCCCACCCCGCACCCCAAAACACCCCTCCCCGACATCCCGAAAAGGGCACCCCAAAACACCCATCCCCGGTACTGGGTGACCCCAGCACGGGCACCCCAAAAGAGCCACCCCCGGCCTGGCTGTGTCCTCCCCTCTCCGGTCTCTGCACCCCCAGACTCCCCCATGCTCCTCCCCGCGGATTTGGGGTCCCAGGCGGGGTGGGGATGGAGGAAGGGGTGACCTGAGGACAGGGGGACGTGGCTTTTGGGGGTGACAAAGCTTTGGGGGGTGACCAGCTTTGGGTGTGACGTGGAAATGGGGTCGTCCAGGCTTTGGGGTGACGTGGGATTTGGGGGGGGTCACTCTTTGGAGGTGCCGCACCCCCGTTCTGGTAGGATTTGGGGTACAGGGTGACACACACACACACACACACACACACACACACACTCAGGCCGCCACATCTTTGGGGTGGGAATCTCGGGGCTGCTGTGGCATCACTGTGGGGTTGGGGTGGGGGGGCTGGGAGGTGTTGTGGGGTCGGGGTCCCCCATCCTTTCTGTCCCCCCCACCCCGCGGGTGACGCTCGGCCCCTTTGTCCCCGCAGCGGTGCCTTTGTCCCCGTGTCACTCGGGGGGCACCAGCTGTCACCGCGGGGCCTTCGCGCTCCTCCTCCTCCTCCTCCTCCTCCTCCCCCCCTTTGTTCTCCGCTGCCCCGGGCCGGGAAGGGAGGGAGGGAAGGAGGGGGGACCCAAGGTCGCCACCCCGAGGGACAGCGGGGCCACAGAGCCCCCCAGTGATGGCACAGGCGGGGTTTGGGGGTGCGCTTCGTGCCCTGCCCCATCTGGGGGTGCCGCCGGTTTTGGGGGGGGGGGGGGACACCTTGATGTCCCCAGGGTGTGTCCCCTCCCCTCCCTCCCCGGCACCCCGTGCCCCAGCGAGCCTTTGTCACCCAGGGAGGGGGTGACATCCAGGCCAGGGGACACCCAGGGGACGCGATCTCCCGGGGCGGAGGGGGGGGAGGGCACAGGAAGGTTTTTGGGGGGGGCACAGGAAGGTTTTTTGGGGGGGGGGGGGGTGGTCCCAGCTGCGGGGACATCTGCGGGTCTCCCTGGGGGGGACACGGGAGCTCTGCCAGCTGCGCCCCCCGCCCGGCCCTGAGGGGGTCCCATCCATCAATGTCTGCCCGGGGGCCGCCCCCCAAAGCCCCCCAGAGATGGGGAGGGGGGGGGGGCAGAGTTTGGGGTGTCACTCGCGTTTTGGGGACACCTTTGGGGTGAGGGTGAGCCCAGGAGGGGGTGGGGGAGGGGGTTTGGGGGGCACTAAGGAGGGGTGTGGGGAAAGGGGTGCATGGGGGGGGGTTCACCACAATTTGGGGTGTCCGGGGGGGACCCAGCTGACCCCAGGGGGGTCCCATAGCAGGGGGGTCACTGGGGTTGGGGGGGGGTCCCAAGGGAGGGGAGCCCCTGTGGTTGAGGGGGGGGTCGCTAGAACTGGGGGGTCCCCAAGGGGAGGCTTGTGGGGACCCCAAAAAGGGGACAGGACTGTCACAGGCAGAGTTTTGGGGGGTCCCGGGCCGGGGGGCGGTCCTGGGTTGGGGGGGGGGGGGGGACTCCGGTCCGGGAAGGGGAGCCGGGGTTGGGGTGGGGGCTCGGGAGGGGGGTCCCAGAGGGGGGTCCGGGGATTTGGGGGGCCTCAGAGGGTGTTCCGGGGTTGGGGAGGGGTCCGGGGATTTGGGGGGTCCCAGAGGGGGGTCCCGGTTTGGGGGTCCCAGAGGGTGTTCCGGGATTGGGGAGGGGCCCAGGAGGGGCCCGGGGTTGGGGGGGGTCAGGACGGGGTCCCGGAGGGCGGGTCCCGGTTTGAGGGGTCCCGGTTTTGGGGGGTCCCGGTTTGGGGGGTGCCGGATGGGGGGTCCCGGTTTGGGGGGTCCCGGTTTGGGGGGGTCCCAGAGGGGGGGTCCCGGTTTGGGGGGTCCCGGTTTGGGGGGTCCTGGTTTGGGAGGGTCCCGGTTTGGGGGGTCCAGAGGGGGGGTCCCGGAGGGGGGGTCCCGGTTTGGGGGGGTCCCGGTTTGGGGTGGTCCCGGTTTGGGGGGGTCCTGGTTTGGGGTGGTCCCGGTTTGGGGGGGTCCCGGTTTTGGGGTGGTCCCGGTTTGAGCTGGTGCCGGTTTGGGGTGGTGCCAGTTTGGAGTGGTCCCGGTTTGGGGGATCCAGAGGGGGGGTCCCGGAGGGGGGGTCCCGGTTTGGGGGGGTCCCGGTTTGGGGGGTGCCGGTTTGGGGGGGTCCCGGTTTGGGGGGGTCCCAGAGGGGGGGTCCCGGTTTGGGGGGTCCCGGTTTGGGGCGCTCCGGGCGGGGCCGCGCGCGCTGCCCCCGAGCCGCCGGCAGGTGGCGCTGCAGGACCGCGAATGCGCGCGCCGGGGCGGGGCGGGAGGGGGCGGGGCTAAACAGGAATGGGCGTGGTCATTTACCTTATAAGGGAGTAGCTGCACGGTGAGGGGCGTGGCTATGCAAATAAAGACGCGGTGTCGCAAGGAGCGTCGGGAAAGAGCCGTGCTGGGGCCGTGGCTTTGGGGGTCCCGGGAGGGATTTTGGGGGTCCCGTGGGGACTTTGGGGGTCGCGGGGAGGGGTGGAGGGCACTGGACAGGCTGTGCCAGCCTTGGGGGGCTCTGTAGTGTTGGGGTTACCCGGGAAAGGGGCGATCCCAAGGTGGGTGGGGGTTCCCAAAAAGGGGGTGATCCCAAAGTGGGGTGGGGGGGTCCCCGGGCTGGGTTTTGGGGGAGGGGGTCTGTAGGGCTGGGGTTCGCCAGGGTTGATCCCAATGTGGGGGGTGTTCTTAGGCTGGGTTTCCCAAATTTGGGGGCGTCTGTAGGGAACGGGGGATCCTCCACCCCGACCCTGGATTGGGCAGGAAAAAGTTGGATTTGGGTTGGATCCAGCTGGGAAGGAGCAGGAAAGATAAACTCCATTATGCCCTGGATATTATCAAGGCTGGAGGCAGATCCCAGAGCTGGGAAGGGGCTCCTGGATCCATCCCAAATAATCCCAGCCCCTGCTGCCATTCCCTGACCTCTCCCAGCCTGGAATTTTCTCCCGCTGCACCCAAATCTTGCCTCGTTCGCTTTAATCTTCGGGGCTGGAGCGTTTTCCTGGGGGAGGATAAAAGTGGGGAAGGGGCTCCGTGCCCTCCCCCATCACCGGCACGAGGTGGCCACGGGGACGGGGCCAGGGCCACAAATAGTCCTGGGGGACACTAAAAATAACCTGAGAAAGGGGCAGCCCGGCTCGGATTCCCAGCTGGAAGCTGCCCACGGCCCCGGGGAGTCGAGGGAGGGGTTTGGGGGGCTGCCAGGACACCCCCATGCAAAAGGGAACGGGGAACCGGGGCCAGGATAAAGCCCTGAAGGGATTCGGCCCCACTGGGAAACCTGGGTGGGGGGGAACAGCCCCAAATCTCCAACTTTGGGGGGGCTTTAGGGTGGAAAACACCCCCAAAATCCAGGTCTGGGGGGCTTTGGGGTGGAAAACACCCACAAATCTTCGACCAGGGTGGGCAACACCCCCAAAATCCAACCCAGGGAAGGTTTAGGGTGGAAAACACCCCCAAAATCCAACCCAAGGAGGTTTTAGGGTGGAAAATACCCCAAAATCCAACTGAGGGAGGGTTTAGGGTGGAAAACACCCCCAAAATCCAATCCAGGGGGGGTTTAGGGTGGAAAACACCCCCAAAATCCAATCCAGGGGGGGTTTAGGGTGGAAAACACCCCCAAAATCTGACTCAGGGTGGAAAACACCCCCAAAATCCAACCCAGGGAGGGTTTAGGGTGGAAAACAGCCCCAAAATCCAACCCAGGGAGGGTTTAGGGTGGAAAACAGCCCCAAAATCCAACCCAAGGAGGGTTTAGGGTGGAAAACACCCCCAAAATGCAACCCAAGGAGGGTTTAGGGTGGAAAACAGCCCCAAAATCCAACCCAAGGAGGGTTTAGGGTGGAAAACACCCCAAAATCCAACCCAGGGAGGGTTTAGGGTGGAAAACAGCCCCAAAATCCAACCCAGGGAGGGTTTAGGGTGGAAAACAGCCCCAAAATCCAACCCAAGGAGGGTTTAGGGTGGAAAACACCCCCAAAATGCAACCCAAGGAGGGTTTAGGGTGGAAAACAGCCCCAAAATCCAACCCAAGGAGGGTTTAGGGTGGAAAACACCCCAAAATCCAACTGAGGGAGGGTTTAGGGTGGAAAACACCCCCAAAATCCAATCCAGGGGGGGTTTAGGGTGGAAAACACCCCCAAAATCCAATCCAGGGGGGGTTTAGGGTGGAAAACAGCCCCAAAATGCAACCCAAGGAGGGTTTAGGGTGGAAAACAGCCCCAAAATGCAACCCAAGGAGGGTTTAGGGTGGAAAACACCCCCAAACACCGCTCCAGGTGCCGTGGGCCAAGGGCCAGCCCGGAATTTGGGGGCTCCTCTCCTGGCAGGGCTGTGCCCGTGGAAATTCCCGGCTGTGGCACGGCGTGGGCCGGGCACACCCCGGCTCCAGAGGGTGTTCCATGGGCTCTTTTCCAGGAGGAGATTAGGGAGAGGGAGCAGCCGTGGCAGAGCCAAAGCACGACCCAAAATCTCTGGGATCCGGGCAATTCCAGCCTCCCAAACAGCCCCCCGTGTCCCTGGGTGTATCCCTGCCTCCCTGGACTCATCCCTGCCCTCAACATTGGGGTTCTCCAGGTTTTTGGGGGGGCACACACAGCCTGGAAAACCCTAGGAAAACCTGGGAATACCTGGCCAACCTCGCCCTGCCGCGATTTTTCCATGTTGTTTGTTTTTCTTTTCCCTTGGATGAACCATTGTCTCTGGCATCCTGTTTGTCTCGGCGGGTTTCTGGGGCAGGGAAGAGGTGTCTGGGATTCCCACCTGCGGGAAGAGCAGGATCTGGGTGGTGCTGCCTGTGCCTCCCACCCGCTGGCACCGATTTGGGCAGGATTTGGGTGGGCAGGAATCCCACAGGGATCACGGATCGATGTGGGAAGGGGTGAACGACCTCAGAGGTGCCGGGTTTGAACGCTGCTCCGCGGCACTGAAGTAGGTTATGGGGTTTTCGGGTGGATTAGGGGTTGATGATGACCCAGGAAGGGGAAGGAAAGGACAGGGCCTGATGCCAACAGCGCTTTTCCACCTCTTTTCCTACAGATCCAGCAGGAGATCCCGGCCTGGAGGAGATTCTTGGGCACCCGGCCCTCGCCTTTTGGCCATCCCAAAATCACCGAACATCGGCCCTGGGCGAGGCTGGCGCTGTCCCTGTGTCCCCGCAGGGGCCATCGAGGTGGCAGCGCCCCAAATCTCCTACCCAGGGTGGGCAGCACCCCCCAAATCTCCCTCCCCGGTGTCTGCAGGTGGCTCAGGGGCCCCGCGGGGACGGGGGACGTTCACCGGCATCACCGTCCCCAGGGCCTGTGGCAACTCGGGGTGGGCCCCGGGATGTTCCAGAGGGAAACAAGGCTGAGGAGCCACCTTGGAACCACCTCCCCGCCGCTGTGCGGCTCCTCAGAGCCCCGCCGGGGTCACCGGGGAGCCGCGGGGCGGCGGCCGCCCCGCCATGGCGGCCTCACCCCGCTGAAGGCCCGGGGCGCCCGTTGCCGTGGCAACCGCTGCGGAGCAAAGGGGCGGTGCCGCCGCCCTGCAGCGATTGGTGCGCGCCGCTGCCACTCAACCGCGCGAGTTCCTGCGCGTCGCCTCATTGGTGGGTGCCGCTGTCACTCAGTGGAGGCTTCGCGCGCCATTGGGCGGGCGCGCTGTCAACCTGCCGCAGAGCGGGGCGGGCCGCGCTGCCGCGCTCCTCCTTTCCCATTGGCTCAGCCGCGCCGAGCGCGAGGGCCGCCCGCACCTCCCCGCACGCCCATTGGCCGACCCTCCTGCCAATCAAAGCAGCGCCGGGGGGGTGGGAGCAAAGCTCGGCCGCCCGCCTCCCATTGGGCCTCTCCCTGCTCCCGCCTCCCTCCGGCGGGCGGTGATTGGCGGCGGCGCCGCGCGAGGCGGGCGGGGGGGGGCGGTTGGGCCGGGGCGGGGAGCGGGAGCGGCGCCGGCGGCGGCGGCGGCGGGGCCGGAGCGGCGGCGGAGCCCGGCGGGTACCGGCGGGGGCGGAACGGTGGCGGAGGGTCCGGGACGGCGGGCGGAAGGCGCGGGGGTGGCGGCGGCGGCGGCGGGCGGCGGCGTCGTGCGCGGGAGGGCGCGGGGCGGGCGGCGCTGAGGGGAACGGCGAGGCCGCGGGAGCGCGCGCGCGGGTGGGGCGGGGTCCCGTGGCCACGGGGGGGTGGGGTCACGTGGGGCGCGCGGGGTCTTAAAGGGCCCCCGGGAAAAAGGGGAACGGGGAGCGCACGTGGCCCCCATTGGGGACCCCCAAAAATCGGGGATCCCCCCCCTAAAACCTCCTCGGGGCTCGGGACCGCCCCCCCCGCCCTTCCCTCAGGGCCTGGGCGCTTCTCCCCGCACAGCGGGAGCCGCCCCGGCGCGCTGGGGGAGCTCGGAGCGGGGCGGGCCCGGGAGCGTTCCCGGTGTTTTATGGAAAACCCCTGGCCCGGCTGAGGAGGGAAAGGGAGCCGGATTCCTTCAGAGAGCGGGAAGTTGACGCAGCAGCCTAAGAATAGCTCGGGCAGGGGAAGCGTGGACAATGTTGTCGCCGAAGGTAACTCGGCCGAGGCGGGCGTGCGGCAGGAAAATGGGCAATTCCAGCGAAATTCCCTCGGTTTTCCCGGGGCCCCGCGCGTGGGGAAGGCGCTGGGCAGCAGCAGGGCCGTGTGCAGGGTGGTGCCTCGGTGTTACCGTGTTTGCTCTCTGGTTACATTTCAGCTGCTGATGAAATCGCAGCCGGGAGCGGAGGAGTCTTTGGACCTTCCCATGGTCGGGACCTTTGACTCATAAAAGGCTCCTTCAAAAAGCGTCGCGAGCAGAAGAGGGAAAGGAAGAGGAGCCGGAGAGGGGAAGGAGGAGCTGTTGGAGGGAGCAGACGCCGTCCCGGAGCGTGGGGAGCTGTGGGGGGAGAGAGGAAGTCGCTGTATGTGGAGTTTTCGGACAGTAAGTCGCATGGAATTCCGCGTCTCCGCGTGGTCTGTGGGATAAAAACAAAAGGGAAGGCGAGGGTGGAGCTGCTGGGGAGAGTTCCGCGCTTCTCGAGGTTTAAACCTTTGATTTTCTCCATTTCTCCACGCGCCAATTCCCTGATTTTTTTCCCGAGGAAAACCCAGCCCTGTTGAACTAAAAGCCTTTTGAGCGTTCTCGAAGCTTTTATCCCCTTTAAACCTTTGATTTCCTCCGCTTCTCCGTGCACCAATTCCCTGCTTTTTGCGAGGAAAACCCAGCCCCGTTGAACTAAAAACCTTCGGAGCACTCTTTAAAAAACTCCTACCCCGTTTTTTTAGCTCTGCCCCGATTCTGTTGGAAAGCGGGGCGCAGCCAAGCCAAACCCACCCAACCTGTTGCGTGCAGCCTTCACCCGCCACCACCACCACCTTGCTGCCATCCATCCCTGCTTCTCCTTTCTTTTTCCCTCCCCTCCAGAAATGCTCTCTCTGAAGAAATACTTCACCGAAGGCCTCATCCAGTTCACCATCCTGCTCAGCCTCATCGGCGTCCGCGTGGACGTGGACACCTACCTGAACTCCCAGCTCCCTCCTCTGCGGGAGATCATCCTGGGCCAGAGCTCTGCCTACACCCAGACGCAGTTCCACAACCTGCGGAACACCTTGGACGGATATGGCATCCACCCAAAAAGCGTCGAGCTGGACTATTACTTCACCGCCCGCCGCTTGCTCAGCCAGGTGAGGGCTCTGGACAGGTTCCAGGTGCCCAGCACCGAGGTCAGTGCCTGGTTGGTGCACAGAGATCCCGAAGGGTCCGTGTCCGGAGGCCAGCCCGGCGCTGGGAGCGGGCTGCAGGATGGCAGCGCGGGTGACGGCGGCGGCGTGAGGGAGAGCGGAGCTGAGCAGGGATTTGGGGAAGAGCTGGAAGATTTGGGAGCTGTGGCAGCGCCTGTGAATGGAGATCTGACTAAGGAGGTAGGAAAAAAAGGGGTTGTTTTGGGTGGTTTTTTTGCTGTTTTTAAGGGAGGTTTTGAGCTCCCGGCAAGCAGAAGTTTGGATGTTGTGCGTGTTTGGCTGTTGGGAAAAGCTGTCCCTGCTCGGGAATGTCGCAATCCTGGAGGAGCACGGGCTGGGTTTCAGCGCTCCGGGGGTAATTCCGGGCTGATTTTCCCTTTTTGTCTGCCTTGAAAGGAGCAGTGAAAGGAGGGGGAGGGGGGGGTTGGGGGCTCCCCACCCTTCCCCCGACCCCGCGTGACTCGGGATTGGGAAACCGAGCTCAATCCAGCTGGGAAATAAACAGGAGCGTTGGGAAAGAGCCCCGGCCCAGGTGTGGAGCTGGTGGTTGGGTTACTGGGCTGGAGCCCTGCCAGGAGCTCGTTCCTCGCTCGCTTTTCCACCCCAGCCGGCCTGGGAGAGCTGGACTGGCAGCTGGATTTGGTTTTCCTGCTCGAGCCACAACCTTTGGGAAGGCTGGGATGGAATTCCAGGCCCCGGAGCTGCTGCTGTGGCTGTGGCAGGGCTGCTTTTGGCACGGCACATCCGAGGCTCCCAGGGGGTCTTGGTGGGCTGCTCCATGGCCTTGGGTCCTTCCAGGGTCATGGAATGGGGGTGGTCAGTGGTGATCCATGTTCTCAGGTCCTTTCAGGGTTGTAGAGGGGGTGTCAGTGGTGATTCCCAGCCTTGGGTCCTTCCAGGGTCACGGAATGGGGGTGGTCAGTGGTGATTCCCAACCTCAGGACCTTCCAGGGCTGATCCATGGCCTTGGGTCCTTCCAGGGTCATGGAATGGGGGCGGTCAGTGGTGATCCATGTCCTCGGGTCCTTCCAGGGTTGTAGAGGGGGTGTCAGTGGTGATTCCCAGCCTTGGGTCCTTCCAGGATTATGGAGTGAGGTTGTCAGTGCTGATCCACGTCCTTGGGTCCTTCCAGGGTAGAGGAATGGAATTGTCCGTGGTGATCCAAGGCCATGGAATGGGGTTGTCAGTGCTGATTCCCAACCTCAGGTCCTTCCAGGGCCATGGAGAGGGGCTGTCAGTGCTGATCCATGTCCTTGGGTCCTTTCAGGGTTGTAGAGGGGGTGTCAGTGCTGATTCCCAGCCTTAGGTCCTTCCAGGGCTATGGAATGGGGCTGTCAGTGCTGATCCATACCTTTAGCTCCTTCCAGGGCTATGGAATGGGGGTGTCAGTGCTGATTCCCAGCCTTTGGGTGCTTCCAGGGCTATGGAATGGGGGTGTCAGTGCTGATTCCCAGCCTTGGGTCCTTCCAGGGTTGTGGAATGGGGGTGTCAGTGCTGATTCTCAGCCTTGGGTCCTTCCAGCATCGCTCTGGCACCTCCCAAATCCCGCCTGGCCCTGGAAAAGCGGGATTTGAGCGGTGCCAGCTGCCCGGGGAGCAGCCGGATGCCGGGAGCCGCTGTCATGTGGTGCAGCAGCAGGCAGGGATCGGGAACGGGGTGTGGGAATGGGTGTGGGAAGTGCTGGGAGAGCCGCAGAGACAAAGCTGGAGGTTGTTCCGGGGCTGGAGGTGATGCAGGAGCAGCGGGATGCTGCCCTGGGAATTCTGTCCCGCTTTTCCCTGCGGGTTTTTCCCCTGTGGGTTTTCCCTGCCTGCAGGGTTCTCCCGGCTCCGGAGGGTTGCGGGATCCGGGGGGAAAATCCCACTCTGGGTTGGCAGCCGGCGACCTTGGAGGTGCCAGAGGGACACGGGACACGAGGCCGAGCTTGTGCTGCTTCCCTGGGGATGGAGGGAGGCGATTCCCGGCCTCGGGAATGGCGAAGGCTCGGCTGGAGTGCCTTGTGCAAGGTCACTCCCGGAGCCTCGGCCGCCCTTCCCCACTCTGGCAATTCCCGGCCGAGTCTGATCCCAGTGCGGCGCAAGGAAGCAGGGATCGGGTTTTGGGGGGGGATTTGGGAAGGGAGAGGCCGGGAGCTGCGTTTTCCAGAGGCCTCCACGGGGCCTGGATGTGCTGGCAGCGGGAGCCAGCCCCGGCTGGGGGAGACTGCGGCTGCACCTTCCGCGCTCCCGGCGCTTCCCGTGGCCCTGCTTCTCCCCAGGGCTCAGTTTTCCGTGTTTTTCCCCCAAACCCTGCCTGGACAGGAGGGGGGAGGCCGTTGTGGCTCCAGGAAATCCCGTCTGGCTCCCACGTCACTCCCTCACACCATCCCGGCGCCCTCCTCCTCCTCCCCCAACTCGCTGCTCCCACTCTTCATTTTTTGGGGTTTTTTCTTAATTTTTTTTTTAAATTTCTGGGGTGGGATTTTTCACCCCGACTCTACGGGAAACTCGGAGCAGCCGCAAATCTTCCCAGCGGGAATATCCCGGCAGCTCTGCGGCTCCTCGGGAGCACCTGCAGGGCTCTCCCTCCATCCCGCCGTGGCCGGGCCGGGCGGGGATGGAGCTGCAGATGGCTCCGGGGCCGGGCTGGAAATTTTTCCATGACTTTTCCTGGCACCTTGCGACTCCCGGTGGGTTGTGCGGGCCAGGCGCGACCTTGCCGGGGGAATACGGGCGATATAAGTAATTTTGGGAAGCTGGAACTCGCTCCGGGAATGCTGTGCGGGGGTTTTTTTTTTGGGTTTTTTTTTTTGGGGCGTTGCAGCACCCGGCGAGAGGGGGAAGGGGAGGGGAGTGGGGGGGTTCAGGCGAATTATGAAATCCACTGATTTTTATCCCACGGATAAAAAAATGCCCATTTTGAGCCGGGGCGGTTGTCGGGCTAAAGACAAAGCTGGGATTAAATCCCAGCGCTTCCCTCTGCAGCATTGGGGGTGGGGAGGGCGGCGGAGGCTCCGTGCCCGGGGCCGTTTCCACAACACGAGGATAAAAATACGTGGAGCATGTGATGAGCTGCGGGGGCTCAGCGCCGTGACCCCCCCCACCCCCACCTCCGGGGGATCTCCTTACACTTGGCCGCGGCTCCCGGGGGCTGTGGTTACCGGGGCCGGGGCGTGCCCGGGGCGAGGCTCAGCTGGGGGAGGAGGAGGACAGGGGGGGGGCGCTCAGCGGGGGTCGCGCACTCCGAGCCGGGCTGTCCCGGGGGACGGAGCCAAGGTGACCCCGGGCTGTGTCCGCTCCCCGCCCGGGGGTCCCGGCGTTCCCTTCCCCCCCTCCCCATTCCCGGTGCGGGCGGGGGGGGGGGGGGGGGCGGCCCCGCTGCGCCAGGGCGGGGGCGCGGCCCGGTGGGCGCCGCGCGGGCGCTGATTGGCTGAGCGGACGGCCCCCGCCGGCGCTGATTGGTCAGGGCGGCGGCCCCCGTTGGCGCTGATTGGCCGCGGCCACCGCCCGGGGCGGGGCGGGGCCGTCGGCGGACGGGGCGGGGCCCGGGAGCGCCGCATCCCGGCGGGGAGGGGGCGGGGCCTGGCCGAGGGGGCGGGGCTTGGCGGCCGCCGCAGCCGGGAACGGCGGGGGGAGGGTTGGGGGGGGGGGGGTGTGGCCCCGCCGAGCCCCTCCCGAGCCCCGCCGAGCCCCTCCCGGCCCCGCCGCCCGGGGGCCGCCGCCGCAGCCACAGCAGCATCCGCCGCACCGGGGGCGGGGGGGCGGCTGCTGCCGCCGCAGCGGGGCCGCGCGGGCACCTGTGGCCGGTGGGGCGGAGCGGAGCGCGGCTCCCCCCGCCGCCGCCGCCGCCCCGGCCGGCGATGCGTGCGCGGCGCCGCGCCCCGGCCAGCCCGCCCCGCCGCCGCCTCCTCCTCCTCCTCCTCCTCTTCTTCCTCCCCCGGGGACCATGATCGGCGTGCGCCGCGGCCCGGGCGGCAGCTGGGGACATGAGAAAGGTACCGGGGCCGCCCCGAGCACCGGCGGGGCTGCGGGGGGGGGGGGTGCCCGGGGGGGGGAGGGGGCTGCGGGCAGCCCGGTGGCAGCGGGGAGCGGGCAGGGGGCCCGGCGGCGGCGGCTCAAGTTGCATCAGGTGGGTGGGAATGCGGGGATTTTCCTGCCACCCCACCCCTTATGCAAATGGCCGGGATGGCACCACGGGCTGATGCAAGGCGGGCACGGCGCAGCCACCGCCGCGACGCGGGCCCGGGCGGCCCCCGCCGCCTCCCCCGGCGGCGGACGGGCGGCCATGGGCGGCGGGCAGGGCAGCGCCGGCCATGCGGAGCCCGCAGAGCCGCTCCCGGCCGGCCCGCGGGGCGCCGGAGCCCCGGCGGCAGCAGCGGCAGCGGCGGCGGCGGCGCCGGAGGGGGGCCCGGCGGGTGGGTGCGGGCCAGGCACCGGGCGGGGGGTCCCTCGGGAGGGGCCGCTGGGTGGGGACCCCCCCCCCCCACCCCAGGTCAGGGGCTGAAGGAAATGTGGTCTGTCTTGCAGGACATCGATTTGATTGACATCCTGTGGAGACAGGATATTGATCTCGGCGCTGGGCGAGAGATTTTTGACTACAGCCACCGTCAGAAAGAGAGCGAAGTGGACAAAGAGCTGAGCGATGGGAGGGAGCGCGGGGACAGCTGGAGGAGTGCAGGGAATGAGGTCTTGGATAGAATCCCGCTAGTTGATGGAGAGACCGGGGAGAGTTTCCCAGCGCAGGTAACACCCCTGGGCCGGCCGGGCTGGGGGCTGCGCTCCCGGGGAGCCCGGGGCCCTCCGGCGCTGCCGGTGCGGGGGCTGTTCCCAGCAGCAGCAGCAGCAGCAGCAGCAGGGTTTGCCCAGGTGGGCAGCAGGATTTGGGCAGCAGGATTTGGGCAGGGCCGGCCGCGTCCCCGCACGTCCTCGGGCTTTGGGCAGCCGCAGAGTCACCCTGGCCCGCGCTGAGTCCTTGCGTGGCAGGAGGGAACGGGAGCTGGCCGGGAGCGGCGGCGGCGCTTTCCTGTTGCCTGGAGCGGGAGGATGGAGCCTGCGAAGGAGCACTGGGTGGGGCCTCTGGCTCTTTTTTGGATGCGCTGTGCTTAAAGCCCTGCTGGAAGGGAGCTCGTTCCTCAGCACCACCTCCCAGATCCCAAATCCCGCTGCTGCCGCTCCCATTCCTTGTGTTTCCTTCCCCACCAGGTGCCCGGTGCGGAGGATCAGACAGCCCTGTCCTTGGAGGAGTGCCTTAGGCTGCTGGAGGCCACCTTCCCTTTTGGGGAGAATTCCGAGGTGAGCGCCTGGGGTGGATCCCAAGGTTTTGCCCGCCTCGCTCACCGGGATTTCGGTGCCTCCCGCGCTTCTCCCGCAGCAGCAAATTGGGTTTGGCTGCTCCAGGAGGCTCCAGGCATCCTGCGAAACCACCAGGGGAGGGGGAGGCTGCGATTAATTAAAGCCTCCTGGATTTGCTCCTCATTAGTTCGTGGCAAAGCGGGCAGGAAGGGCGCTGGGTTGGGGGTGGCTGCATCCCTGAGCATCCCTGATTATCCCTGGGCATCCCTGGGCACCCCTGAGCATCCCTGAGCATCCCTGAGCCTCCCCAGGCGTCCAGCCCTGACTCCCTCACGTGCTCAGTTCCCAGCTGCGGATGTCTCCGCCCTGAGCGAAGCCGTGCCCGGGCAGAGCCGGGCCCCGGGCAGCCCCCCCAGCCTGCTGTCCCCTCTCCTGGCCGAGACAGAGTCGCCCTTCGACCTGGAGCAGCAGTGGCAGGACCTCATGTCCATCATGGAGATGCAGGTGAGCTCCAGGAGGGGCTTTGTCCCTCCAGGTGTGGCCGCGCCGCTCCGTGAATTCGGGCGGTTCCTGGACGGTCACGGCTTGGGGCCGGCCCTGGCGCTGCGGTGACGCCGCGGTGACGCCGCAGCTGCACGGGGAGAGCTCCTGCCGTGGGATCTGGAAGCGTCCTTGGCAGCGCCGGAGCTCCTCCACCGAGCTGCTCCCGCGTCTCTTGCAGGCCATGGAGGTGAACAGCACGAGCGCCGAGAGCCTCTACGGTGGCACCAGCGGGGACCTCCTGACGTCCAACTACAGCCTGGCCCCCGGCACCCCCATCAACCAGAACGTGAGCCTGCATCAGGCCTCGCTGGGCAGCTGCTCCCAGGACTTCTCCCTCTTCAGCTCCGACATCGAGAGCCCCTCCATGGCGGGCGGCTCGGCCCTGCTGCAGCTGGCGCCGGACAACTCCACCGGCCTCAACAGCACCTTCGGCTCCACCAACCTGAGCGGGATCTTCTTCCCGCCCCAGATGAACAGCACGGGCAACGAGACGGCCGGGCCCGAGCTGCCCGACCCCCTGGGAGGGCTCCTGGACGAGGCCATGCTGGATGAGATCAGCCTGATGGACTTGGCCATCGAGGAGGGCTTCAACCCCGTGCAGGCCTCGCAGCTGGAAGAGGAGTTTGACTCCGACTCAGGTCTTTCCCTGGATTCTGGCCACAGTCCCGCGTCGCTGAGCAGCTCAGAAGCTTCGTCCTCCTCGTCCTCTTCCTCTTCGTCCTCTTCCTCCTCCTCGTTTTCCGAGGAAGGCGCCGTGGGCTACAGCTCGGACTCGGAGAACGTGGACTTTGAGGAAGCGGAAGGCGCGGTTGGATACCAGCCAGAGTACAGCAAGTTCTGCCGCATGAGCTACCAGGACCCGGCGCAGCTCCACTACCTGCCTTACCTGGAGCACGTTGGCCACAACCACACCTACAACATGGCCCCGGGCGCCCTGGACCCCGAGGAGCCCAAAGCGCCCAGCGCCGGCAAGAAGAGCGGCAAGGAGAAACCGTCCGAATTCCTGGACAAGCAGCTGAGCCGCGACGAGCACCGCGCCAGGGCCATGAAGATCCCTTTCACCAACGACAAAATCATCAACCTGCCCGTGGAGGAGTTCAACGAGCTCCTGTCCAAGTACCAACTGAGCGAGGCCCAGCTCAGCCTCATCCGCGACATCCGCCGGCGCGGCAAGAACAAGATGGCCGCCCAGAACTGCCGCAAGAGGAAACTGGACACCATCCTCAACCTGGAACGCGACGTGGAGGACCTGCAGCGCGACAAGTCCAAACTGCTCAGGGAGAAGGTGGAATTCCTCAAATCCATCCGGCAGATGAAGCAGAAGGTGCAGAGCCTGTACCAGGAGGTGTTCGGGCGGCTGCGGGACGAGCAGGGGCGGCCCTACTCGCCCAGCCAGTACGCGCTGCAGTACGGCAGCGACGGCAGCGTGCTGCTGATCCCCCGCGCGCCCGCGGCCGCCGAGCCCCAAGCGCGGCGCCAGGAGCGCAAGCAGAAGGACAGGAGGAAGTGAAGGCAGCGGCAGCACTGCCAAAGGAACTGGGAGAAGGGCTGAGCCTGGAAGTGCTTGCGGAGGGAACTTTGATGCCTTCTTATCCGATTCTATCTTCTCGAACCACACGCGGGAGCGGCGAGCGCGGGGGACGCTGCGGGAGCCGCTGCGGGAGCCGCTGAGGGCTCCGGGGGGAGAGGATGGATGGAGCCCCGGCCCGGCTGCCACCACCCACATCCCCGGGGATCCTGGGAGAGCAGGGATGAGCTTGGCATCGCTGCTGCTGCTGCTGGGGAGGTTGGCAAGAGGTGGAAAACAAAAAAACAAAAAACAAAAAAAAAAAAACCCCCCCCAAAAAAAAAAAAAACAAACTACTGTTAGGAACTGGCTTTAAGTAAGAGGAAAAAAAACAAAAATAGAAAACAAGGAAAAAAAAAAGATTTAAGTGAACGGACTTCAAAACAAGTTATAGGAGAGACGTTTTTCTGAACTTCCAAAGTTCTGTGATTTCAGGTAGTTGGTTGTTTTTATTTTTATTTTTCCCCCTTTTCCTTTTTTTCTTTTTTTCATTTTTATTTTTTGGGCTTTGTTTCTTTTTTTTTTTTTTATTTTTTTCCCCTCCTTTTCCTTTTCCCCCGTTTTTTGCCATCGGTGTGTGTGTGTGTGTGTGTGTGTGAGATCCGATTCCAGATTTATCCACCATCCCTTCCTCGATCCCATCAGCCCAGTGCACACGTGGAGACACAGCAGTGGCGTGACTTCCATTAACCCTTCCCAGCCCGAGGCAGCTCTCAGCTGCTTCTGGGGCCACAAAACCATCCCGGGAGCCCAAAAAAAGGCCAGCGAGGGTGGGGGGAGCCACGAGGAGCTTCGGGATGGGGAAGGGAGGGAGGAGCGGGGCTGGAGGGGGGGAAGGAGCAGCAGGAGCAGCAGCAGGAGCCGCGTCCCCGGCGCCCTCGGAGCCGCCCCCGGCTTCTCCCAGGGAGGATTTTGGGGGGCTCCAGGCCCCTCCTGGGTCGGCCAAGAGCACAAGGGGGGCGCTGGGACCCCGATGATGCCGGAGGTGCCGCGTCCCGTAACCGCGCTTGGGTTTTTTGGGGGGGGGGCGGGGGAGGGAGAGGGAGGGGAGGGGGTTCCTGCCCTGATTTTTTTTTCCTCCTCTCCCCAATCTCTTTTAGGGTCTAGAAGTGCTTGTGTTGAGTAAAACAAAAGCAACCAAACGAAAAAGCTTCAAAAAAAAAAAAAAAAAAACAACCAAACCCCCAAAAAACCCCTTTAAAAAATACAAAAAAAAAACCCACAAAAAAAAGAAAAAAAACACACAAAAAAAAAAAGGAGAAGCCCGAACGTTCAAAGCTGCTCAATGTTCTCTTTTTGCCATAAAATTCCGTGTAACCGTGTGATCACATTATAGGATTCTCTTCTGTCCCTATAGGTGTTGGTCTGACTTCCTTTGTTTTCAGGAGGGGGGTGGGGGTAGTGCCTTGATCACTGTCTGGTCTCCAGCTCGGAGACCATCCTAGAGCTGTATTTCCATATAGCACAGCTGGGAGTGTTCTGACTTTACCAGCAACCAGAAAAAAAAAAAAAAAAAAAAAAAAAAAGAAAAAAAAGAACAAAAAAAAAAAAAAAAAAAAAAAAAAAAAAATTAAAAAAAAATAGAAATTCAAAAAATAATTTAAAAAAAACAAAAAAAAGGAAAAAAAAAAATCCAATCAAATCCGGCTTTTTCCGAGCCAGTCCTGTGCACGGGATCCACGGAGGAATTCCAGGGTGGTCATCCCACAGCTGGAAAGGCAGCAGGGAAAGCCCGCTGGGATGATGTGTGTGGGGTTTGGGAGCGTTTTCCAGGTTTTTTGGGAATGGTTGGAGCGTGGCGGAGGTGGGAGAGACGAAGCACAAGTGGGGATGTGGGGAGGAGCTCGGGAGGGAGGAGAGCCCTGTGCGTGTGTTTTAAATTATTTCTTTTTTTCCTCTTAGAAAACTTTGTTGCTTTGAATGATCTGTGACCTGTCAGGGAGAGAAGAGAGATTGTTGTGAGCACAGGACAAAAATAAAAACGGCTTATTCACTGTCCCAGCGCTGCCTCGTGGGGTTTTCTTTGGGATTGGAGGGGCTTTTAGGGTGGAATTTTGGGAATCCGAGCAGCAGGAGCAGCTCCAGATCCAGCGGGGATGGGAGGGAGTTGTTCCAACCCTGCAGGGCATGGAAAAGGAAAAGGAAAAGGGAAAGGAAAAAAGGGAAAGGAAAAAAGGAAAAGGAAAAAAGGAAAAGGAAAAAAGGAAAAAAGGAAAAGGAAAAAAGGAAAAGGGAAAAAGGAAAAGAGAAAAAAGGAAAAGGGAAAAAAGGAAAAGGAAAAGGGAAAAAAGGAAAAGGGAAAGGGAAAAAAGGAAAAGGGAAAGGGAAAAAAGGAAAAAGGAAAAGAGAAAAAAGGAAAAGGAAAAGGGAAAAAAGGAAAAGGAAAAGGAAAAAAGGAAAAGGAGAAAAGGAAAAAGGAAAACTCCTCCTCGGTGGGGAACAAGCAGCTTTGGGGGTTTTTTTTTCCCCCTTTTTTCCTTCTCAAATCCAAGGATTTGAGAAGTTCCTGGTTGAGTTCCTGGGTGAATTCCCAGCTGTGTCCCCTCTCCTTGGAATTCTGACTCACAGGCTCTGGTTTTCCTGCTGGGAATGGCCTGGGAGGCAGGGATGGAATATCCCAAATCCTGCCCTGGCCCTGAGGGATAAATCCGTCACCAAACCCTTCAGCCGGGAGCGTTTCCAGCGCCTCAATCCCGCCCGGATCACCCTTGGAGAGGCACCACCGAGCCCCTCTGGGGCTGCTGCGGGTCCCCCCCGGGCCTGGATGAACAAGGCAGGGATGGAAAACTCCTCCTGGGAATTGCAGCTGCAGCAGGAGAGGCAGGGATGGGATTCTGGTGGATCCAATCCCTGTTATTCCCACGGATTTTCTCCTTTCACGCTCCCTTGGCCAAAGCCAAGCAGGAAATCCGACCAAAATCCCACTTCCAGCGCTCAGCCATCTCCCACCGGCGTTCCCGGGGGCCAAAGTCCCTTTTCCTTGGGATTGAGCCTCTCCCTGAGGGATGGGAAGGATCCGAGTCCCGCTCCCGGTGTTGGATCCGGGACAGGAGGAGCTCAGCAGAGGGGGACGTGGAGCCTCAAATCCACCTCAAATCCACCTTAAATCCACCTCAGATCCACCTCAGATCCACCTCAAATCCACCTTAAATCCACCTCAAATCCACCTCAGATCCACCTCAAATCCACCTTAAATCCACCTCAGATCCATCTCGAATCCACTTCAGATCCATCTCGAATCCAAGGTGCTTCCCGCTCTCTCCTGGGTGGTTATTCCAGGTATTCCTTCAGGATATCAGCGATCCCAGCTGGCACAAAATCCCACCTGGAATGGTGCCGGGAGCTCCCCCGGGGAAGGGATCCACTGCTCTTCCCGGGGTTGGATCCACTGCTCCCCCTGGGGTCGGACCCTCTGCTCTGCCCGGGATTGGATCCACTGCTCTCCCTGGGGAAGGGATCCACTGCTCTTCCCGGGATCGGATCCACTGCCCTCCCTGGGATTGGATCCACTGCTCTCCCCAGGATCTCTCTCTGATCTTCCCGGGATTGGATCCACTGCTCTCCCCCAGGTCGGATCCACTGCTCTTCCCGGGATTGGATCCACTGCTCTCTCTGGGACTGGATCCACTGCTCTCCCTGGGGAAGGGATCCACTGCTCTCCCCAGGATTGGATCCACTGCTCTCCCCAGGATCGGATCCACTGCTCTCCCCGGGGTTGGATCCACTGCTCTCCCTGGGGTCGGATCCTCTGCTCTCCCTGGGATCTCTCTCTGCTCTCCCCAGGATTGGATCCACTGCTCTCCCCGGGATTGGATCCACTGCTCTCCCTGGGGTCAGATCCTCTGCTCTCCCTGGGATCTCTCTCTGCTCTCCCTGGGATTGGATCCACTGCTCTCCCTGGGATCGGATCCACTGCTCTCCCCAGGATTGGATCCACTGCTCTCCCCAGGATCTCTCTCTGATCTTCCCGGGATTGGATCCACTGCTCTCCCCGGGATTGGATCCACTGCTCTCCCCCAGGTCGGATCCACTGCTCTTCCCGGGATTGGATCCACTGCTCTCTCTGGGACTGGATCCACTGCTCTCCCTGGGGAAGGGATCCACTGCTCTCCCTGGGATCGGAGCCATTGCTCTCCCCGGGACTGGATCCACTGCTCTCCCCGGGATTGGATCCACTGCTCTCCCCAGGATCGGATCCACTGCTCTCCCCAAGATCGGATCCTCTGCTCTTCCCGGGATTGGATCCACTGCTCTCCCTGGGACTGGATCCTCTGCCCTTCCCGGGCTCGCTCTCTGCTCCTGTGCCCGAATCCATGGGGAAGCTCCAGGTGATCTGAGGAAGCTCCGTCCCCCCGGCTCGGGCCGCTGCCAGCCGGGAATCCGCTGATCGTTGTCCCTTTCGTTCCCAGCCGGGATGGATTCGGGGGGGACAGTGCCCTTCCCTGCCCCTTTCCCTTCAGGAATCCCAGGAAAACCCCACCGTCAGGAAGGTTTTCCCGTGCCTCAGTTTCCCTGCAGGTGCCAGTGCCATGGCAGATGCCCAAATCCAGGGCGTGCAGCTCTGCGGAGCCTCAGCCCCGATCCCGATCCCGATCCGGATCCCAGCAGCTCCCGGAGCTCCCCCAGCACCTGCAGCCTCTGACGCTCTCCAAGCGGCACCGAGGGGTGGTGGGGCCCCAAAACCTCCCTGATCCATCCTGGAGCAGGAAAGCTCGGAGCCAGGAGCCTCCATCCTGCTCCAGGGATCACCATGGTCCTCCAGGAGCCTCGAGGGATCACCACTGTCCTCCAGGAGCCTCCACCCTGCTCCAGGGATCACCACTGTCCTCCAGGAGCCTCGAGGGATCACCATGGTCCTCCAGGAGCCTCCACCCTGCTCCAGGGATCACCATGGTCCTCCAGGAGCCTCCAGGGATCACCACTGTCCTCCAGGAGCTTCCAGGGATCACCACTGTCCTCCAGGAGTCTCCATCCTGCTCCAGGGATCACCGCTGTCCTCCAGGAGCCTCCAGGGATCACCATGGTCCTCCAGGAGCCTCCAGGGATCACCACTGTCCTCCAGGAGCCTCCACCCTGCTCCAGGGATCACCGCTGTCCTCCAGGAGCCTCCAGGGATCACCGCTGTCCTCCAGGAGCCTCCACCCTGCTCCAGGGATCACCGCTGTCCTCCAGGAGCCTCCACCCTGCTCCAGGGATCACCATGGTCCTCCAGGAGCCTCCAGGGATCACCGCTGTCCTCCAGGAGCCTCCACCCTGCTCCAGGGATCACCGCTGTCCTCCAGGAGCCTCGACCCTGCTCCCCCAGCCATCTTTCTCCTCCTCCAGGAATCATCATTCTCCTTCTTCTGGAGCCACCACCATCCTCCTCCAGGAGCCACCATCCTCCTCCAGGAATCATCATCATCTTCCCCATGAACCATCCTCCTCCTCCAGGAGCCCTCATCTTCCTCATCTTCCTCCTCCAGGAGCCCTCCTCTTCCTCCTCCTCCTCCTCCTCCTCCAGGAGCCCTCATCCTCCTCTTCCTCCTCCTCCTCCAGGAGCCCTCATCCTCCTCTTCTTCCTCCTCCTCCAGGAGCCCTCATCCTCCTCTTCCTCCTCCTCCTCCAGGAGCCCTCATCCTCCTCCTCCTCTTCCTCCTCCAGGAGCCCTCCTCCTCCTCCTCCTCCTCCAGGAGCCCTCCTCCTCCTCCTCTTCCTCCTCCAGGAGCCCTCATCCTCCTCCTCCTCTTCCTCCTCCAGGAGCCCTCATCCTCCTCTTCCTCCTCCTCCTCCAGGAGCCCTCATCCTCCTCCTCCTCTTCCTCCTCCAGGAGCCCTCATCCTCCTCCTCCTCTTCCTCCTCCAGGAGCCCTCATCCTCCTCCTCCTCCTCCTCCTCCTCCTCCTCCTCCAGGAGCCCTCCTCCTCCTCCTCTTCCTCCTCCAGGAGCCCTCATCCTCCTCCTCCTCCTCCTCCTCCTCCTCCAGGAGCCCTCATCTTCCTCTTCTTCCTCCAGGAGCCCTCATCCTCCTCCTCCTCATCCCCCCCCTCCTCCTCCTCCAGACCCCTCCTGCCTCTCCCCCCCCAGGCCCGGAGCTGCCCCCGCTCCTCCAGCCCAGGAGCTCCCTCCACTCCAAGCCCACCAGGAGCCACCTGGGGCCCCCAAACCTCTGCCAGAGCCTTCGAACGCCACCCAACCCCCCCAGCGCAGGGCCGAGAAGGGAATGAAAGGTCACTTACCCACCCGAGGAGCTGGGAACTCATCCCACGGTCCCAAAGGCACGGCTCAGGGCTCTGGCTGAGCCTCTCTTCTGCAGCTGGAGGCCAAAATCAAACCAGAACCTGCTCCAGAACCTGCTCCAGAACCTGCTGCAAAGCTCTAACCTGGCTCAGCGCTCACCTTCCCTCCGTGTCCTGCTCTACCTGGTCACTCATCACACAAAGAGCTGGAGGAAAGGGAGCAAGGTAAAGGGAAAGATTAAAAAAGAAAACCAAAACAAGCCCTCCCCACCACCCTCCAAAGGAAAAAAAAAAAATCTGTAAAAAAGGTCCAAAACTGGTTTAAAAAAATCAGGATTAGAAATCTAAAGTTTTATTGAGACCAAAAAAAAAAAAAAAAAAAGCCAAAAAACAACGAACCAAAAACGAAACGACAACACCAAAAACAACAAAAAACCCGAAACGAACCCAAAATAAAAAGCAGACAGAGCTCGGGACGAAGGGAAAATCCAAACACCAACTTTACATTTCCACACGGGTTGTTTTTTTTTTTCACAGGAACCTAAACACATGCTCATAAAAAAGGTTTGTACAATGCCAGTCGAGATCCCACCCCTGGACCATCGAAAGAATTCAGGATTTGGGGAATAAATCTGATTGCAAAAATGAATGAATTAAAAAAAAAACCATCCCCAAACCCAGTAAAATTCCTCCTCCCCCCTCCCCTCTCTGGAGGTTCAGGATTTCAACCTCTTCCCAACCTCGTTTTGGGGAGGAATTGGGATGGATTGGATTTTTCCTTGTGCTGCTCTTGGCTTCCTGTCCCTCCCACATTCCCTCCCTGCTGGCTGGGCAGGCAAATCCAGGGCAGAAAACTGGTCAGAAATGCATAAATCTCTTTTTTTTTTTTTTTTTTTTGGGATTTTTCTCCCCCCTCCCTCCCCAAAAATTTGGAGAAATAGCACCTTAGAACATCCAAAAAAATAAAACAAACCTCCCCCCCCCAAAAAAAAACCCCCAACCCCCCAGGATAAAAAAGGCTCGAAAAGGGTTAAAATCCATCCCACCCCGTACAATGCACGTGTCAGAAGTGGCAGTTCTGCTGCAGGACGATACAGAATCACAATTTGCATTTTCACAAAGTTTCCCCATTTTTCCCACCCCTCCCACCCCAAAATTCCCTTCCCTCCCCCTCCCTTCCCCTAAAAATCGCTCGCGGGGTTTTTCGAGGATCAGTTCTGGGGTCTCTGTGCCCCCAGGTCAATCCTGGGATCTTCTCCTCTCCCCCACCTCTCTCCCTTCATTTTTTAATATTTTTTA
This sequence comes from Corvus moneduloides, assembly GCF_009650955.1. Taxonomy (NCBI): domain Eukaryota; kingdom Metazoa; phylum Chordata; class Aves; order Passeriformes; family Corvidae; genus Corvus; species Corvus moneduloides. The sequence goes on along the minus strand of NC_045501.1, from coordinate 1,376,009 downwards.
AAATCCATTGGAATTTCTTTGCTGAATTCAGGTTTTGTTTAAAAAAAAAACCAAAAAAAAAATTCCCCCCCCCCAAAAAATCTGGAAATGATCTGGGAATGTCATGGCTCGACCTCATTTCCCTCCTTAATTAAAAGAGATGAAATTGCCTCAAATCCCTCCCTCCCATCCCAAATGGTACCACCAGGAAATAGTAAAAGGAAAGGATTAAAAAAAAGCCCCAAAAAGGAAAGGAAAAAACCCAAAAAAGAAAGGAAAAAACTAAAAAAGAAAGGAAAAAACCAAAAAAGAAAGGAAAAAACCAAAAAAAGAAAGGAAAAAACCAAAAAAGAAAGGAAAAAACCAAAAAAGAAAGGAAAATAAAAAGAAAGAAAAAAACCCAAAAAAGAAAGGAAAAAACCAAAAAAGAAAGGAAAAAAACCAAAAAAGAAAGGAAAATAAAAAGAAAGAAAAAAACCCAAAAAAGAAAGGAAAAACCCAAAAAAGAAAGGAAAAAACCAAAAAAAGAAAGGAAAATAAAAAGAAAGAAAAAAAAACAAAAAAGAAAGGAAAAAAACCAAAAAAGAAAGGAAAAAACCCAAAAAAGAAAGAAAAAACTCAAAAAAAGGAAAAAAAAAGAAAAAAAGGAAAAAAAGCCTAAAAAGGAAAGGAAAAAAACCCTAAAAAGGCAGAAAAAAAAACACAAAAAAGAAAGGAAAAAAACCAAAAAAGAAAGGAAAAAAAGCAAAAAAGAAAGAAAAAAAAGCAAAAAAGAAAGAAAAAAAACCCAAAAAAGAAAGAAAAAAACCCAAAAACCAAAGAAAAAATCCCCAAAAAACAAAGAAAAAAACCCAAAAAATAAAGAAAAAACCCCCAAAAGAAGACAGAAAAAAAACCCCAAAAAAGGCAGGAAAATAAAAACGAAAAAGACCCCCAAAAACCCCCAAAAAGACAAAAAAAAAAAAAGGAAAATCAAAATGAAAATCCAAGACCTCCAGGCAGGCTACGCCTTAAAACCGCGGGGTGAACGCTCTGGGCACCGGGGCTGGCGGCCGCTGGGCTGGGGCTGAAGGGGAAGCAGGATCCATCTGCATTCCCGATCCCGATCCCGATCCCGGCCATCCCAGCGAGTCCTTCATGGAAGGGGTTTTACTTCTGCTCCCGTTGCTTTGAGCCTCCTCCCCATCCCCCCAAAACCCCCCACCCTCCCCATCCCAAACTTGCTGTATCCCCCCGAGTCTCCCTCCCCACCCCAAACGGGCTGGAATCTGGGATTCCATGGGAATCTGCTGGAATCTGGCCGAGGGAGCAGAGGAGCGGCCGCAGGGCACCCACACCGAGCTCAGGGGGGGATCTTCCGAGGCCACCTCTGGGTGCTCCCCCCAAGCCGAGCGGAGCCGCCTCCAAACCCTTCCTTTGCTCAAACCCCGCCAAAGTTCGGATCGGCTTCCCAAAAAAACCAAAAAAAAACCAGGAAAAAAAGCAACAAAACAAAACAAAACAAAACCACCCCGAAGGCTTCCCGGAGAGGAGCCAGCAGGAATTAGTTCTTGTCCTCTTTCTTGTCATCGTCCTCTGAGGGGTAGGAGTGCCATGTCAACCGCTCCTCGTAGAACGAGATCACCACCTGCGGGCACTTGATGTTGGCTTCCTTGGCGGGCACCAGGTCGGCCTCGTCCGAGTTCTTCCTGGGGTGGGAGAGGAACGGGAGTGAGGGAGGAGCTGGGAAAAGGGGGATGGGGGAGTGGAAGGAGAAGGGATCAGGGGGTCCCAAAGATCCCGGGTATTGATCCCAAACCCTGATCCTAACCCTAACCCTAAACCCTGATCCCAAACCCTGACCCTGATCCTAACCCTGACCCCAAACCCTGACCCTGATCCCAAACCCTGACCCTTCCTAGGCGGACACCAGGTCGGCCTCGTCCGAGTTCTTCCTGGGGTGGGAGAGGAACGGGAGTGAGGGAGGAGCTGGGAAAAGGGGGATGGGGGAACGGCAGGAGAAGGTGAAGACCCCGAACTGTAACCCTGACCTGGACCCTGAACCCTGACGCTGATCCTGACCCAAACCCTGACCCTGACCCTAAACCATGACCCCAAACCATGATCCTGACCCTGGTCCTGACCCTGACTCAAACCCTGACCCTGATCCTGATCCTAACCCTGACCCTGATCCAAACCCTGATCCTGACCCTTCCTAGGCGGGCACCAGGTCGGCCTCGTCCGAGCTCTTCCTGGGGTGGGAGAGGAACGGGAGTGAGGGAGGAGCTGGGAAAAGGGGGATGGGGGAGGGGAAGGAGAAGGGATCAGGGTGTCCCAAAGACCCCGAGCATTGACCCAAACCCTGACGCTAAACCCTGACCCTAAAGCCTGATCCCAAACCGTGATCCTGAATTGAAGCCCGACCCTGATCCTAACCCTGAACCTGATCCTAACCCTGACCCTTCCTGGGCGGGCACCAGGTCGGCCTCGTCCGAGTTCTTCCTGGGGTGGGAGAGGAACGGGAGTGAGGGAGGAGCTGGGAAAGGAGGGATGGGGGAGTGGAAGGAGAAGGCGAAGACCCCGAACCCTAACCCTGACCCTGACCTGGACCCTGAACCCTGACGCTGATCCTGACCCAAACCCTGACCCTGACCCTAAACCATGACCCCAAACCATGAACCTGACCCCGGCCCTGGTCCTGACCCTGACTCAAACCCTGACCCTGAACCTGATCCAAAACCTGGATCCAAACCCTGATCCTGACCCTTCCTAGGTGGGCACCGGGTCGGCCTCGTCCGAGTTCTTCCTGGGCTGGGAGAGGAACGGGAGTGAGGGAGGAGCTGGGAAAAGGGGGATGGGGGAACGGCAGGAGAAGGGATCAGGGTGTCCCGAAGACCCCAAACCCTAACCCTAAACCCTGACCTGAACCCTGATCCTGATCCTGATCCTGACCCAAACCCTGACCCTGATCCTGAACCCTGATCCTGATCCTGAACCCTGACGCTGATCCAGACCCTGATCCCAAACCCTGACCCTGATCCAGACCCTGATCCCAAACCCTGATCCTAACCCTAAACCCTGACACCAAACCCCTGATCCTGATCCCAAACCCTGACCCTTCCTTGGCGGGCACCAGGTCGGCCTCGTCCGAGTTCTTCCTGGGGTGGGAGTGAGGGAGGAGCTGGGAAAGGAGGGATGGGGGAGTGGAAGGAGAAGGGATCAGGGTGTCCCAAAGATCCCGGGTATTGACCCTAAACCCTGACCCTAAACCCTGACCCTAAAGCCTGATCCCAAACCCTGATCCTGAATTGAACCCTGACCCTGATCCTGACCCTGAACCTGATCCAAAACCCGGATCCAAACCCTGACCCTGACCCTTCCTGGGCGGGCACCAGGTCGGCCTCGTCCGAGTTCTGCCTGGGCTGGGAGAGGAACGGGAGTGAGGGAGGAGCTGGGAAAGGAGGGATGGGGGAGTGGAAGGAGAAGGCGAAGACCCCGAACCCTAACCCTAACCCTGACCCTGACCTGGACCCTGAACCCTGACACTGATCCTGACCCAAACCCTGACCCAGACCCTAAACCATGACCCCAAACCATGACCCCGGCCCTGGTCCTGACCCTGACTCAAACCCTGACCCTGATCCTGACCCTGATCCAAAACCCGGATCCAAACCCTGACCCTGACCCTTCCTTGGCGGGCACCGGGTCGGCCTCGTCCGAGTTCTGCCTGGGCTGGGAGAGGAACGGGAGTGAGGGAGGAGCTGGGAAAAGGGGGATGGGGGAACGGCAGGAGAAGGGATCAGGGTGTCCCGAAGACCCCAAACCCTAACCCTAAACCCTGACCTGAACCCTGATCCCAAACCCGGACCCTGATCCAGACCCTGACCCCAAACCCCGACCCTGATCCCAAGCCCTGACCCTTCCTTGGCGGGCACCAGGTCGGCCTCGTCCGAGCTCTTCCTGGGGGTGGGAGAGGAACGGGAGTGAGGGAGGAGCTGGGAAAAGGGGGATGGGGGAGGGGAAGGAGAATGGAATTCCTGAGGGGATCAGGGTGTCCCAAAGACCCCAAGCCCTAACCGTAAAACCTGACCTGGGTGCTGGACCCTGAACCCTGGCCCTGATCCTGACTCAAACCCTGACCCTGATCCAGACCCTGTTCCCAAACCCTGACCCTGACCCTAATCCAAACCCTGACCCTGATCCTAACACTGACCATGATCTGAAACCTGATGCTGACCCTAACCGAGATCCTGACCCTGGATCCTGGCCCTAACCCTGATCCTGATCTTGTTACTAACCCTGATCCCAACCCTGATCCTCATCCTAACCCTGATCCCCATCCTAACCCTGATCCTCATCCTAACCCTGACCCTGGTCCTAATGCTGATCCCGACCCTGACCCTAACCCTGACCCTGATCCTGACCTGAATCCCAACCCAGATCCTGACCCAGACCCCAACCCTGACCCTGGTCCCAACCCTGATCTTGACCCTGATCTTAACCCAGACCCTGACCCTGATCCAGACCCAGACCCTGACCTGAACCCTGGTCCTAACCCTGACCCTGACTCTGACCCTGATCCTAACCCAGACCCTGGTCCTAACCCCGGTCCTAACCCAGACCCTGATCCTGATCCCAAACCCTGATCCTGACCCTGGTCCTAACCCAGACTCAGACCCAGACCCTGATCCTGATCTTGACCCTGGTCCTAAGCCTGATCCTAACCCAGACCCTGACCCTGACCCGAACCCTGATCCTGGTCCTAACCTTGACCCCGATCCTGGTCCTAACCCTGATCGTGACCCAGCCCCTGATCCTGATCCTAACCCTGGTCCTAACCCTGACCCCGATCCTGGTCCTAACCCTGACCCTGACCCTGGTCCTAACCCTGATCCTGACCCTGGTCCTAACCCTGATCCTGACCCTGGTCCTAACCCAGACCCTGACCCTGGTCCTAACCCTGATCCTGACCCTGGTCCTAACCCAGACCCTGACCCGAACCCCGATCCCAGTCCTAACCCTGGTCCTAACCCTGATCGTGACCCAGCCCCTGATCCTGATCCTAACCCTGGTCCTAACCCTGATCCTGACCCAGCTCCTGATCCTGATCCTAACCCTGGTCCTAACCCAGTCCCAGCCCCTCCCGAGCCCCCCGGCGCGGGGCAGCAGCCAGAACCGGGATCCCCGCGGCGCTGGGGCGGCCCTGGGGCGGCACCGGCCACGGGCAGAGGGACCATCCCGGCTCCTGCTCCGGCACAATTCCCGATCCAGCGGTGCCACCGGGCATCTGTGGGGCCGGGGAGGGGGCATGGGGAGGGGGCAGGGGGGAAGGGGAAAGGGGAAGGGGCATGGGGAAAAGGGGCACGGGGAAAAGGGGCATGGGGAAAAGGGGCATGGGGAAAAGGGGCACGGGGAAAAGGGGCACGGGGAAGGGGCATGGGGAAAAGGGGCACGGGGAAAAGGGGCACGGGGAAAAGGGGCACGGGGAAAAGGGGCACGGGGAAGGGGAAAGGGGAAGGGGGACAGGGGAAGGGGCACAGGGGAAGGGGCACAGGGGAAGGGGCACAGGGGAAGGGGCACAGGAAGGGGCACAGGGCACAGGAGGGGGCACAGGGGAAGGGGCACAGGGCACAGGAGGGGGCACAGGGCACAGGAGGGGGCACAGGAGGGGGCACAGGAGGGGGCACAGGGGAAGGGGCACAGGGCACAGGAGGGGGCACAGGAGGGGGCACAGGGGAAGGGGCACAGGGCACAGGAGGGGGCACAGGGCACAGGAGGGGGCACAGGGGAAGGGGCACAGGGCACAGGAGGGGGCACAGGGCACAGGAGGGGGCACAGGAGGGGGCACAGGAGGGGGCACAGGGGAAGGGGCACAGGAGGGGGCACAGGGCACAGGAGGGGGCACAGAGCACAGGAGTGGGCACAGGGGAAGGGGCACAGGGCACAGGAGGGGGCACAGGGCACAGGGAAGGGGCACAGGGCACAGGAGGGGGCACAGGAGGGGGCACAGGGCACAGGAGGGGGCACAGGGGAGGGGGCACAGGGCACAGGAGGGGGCACAGGGGAAGGGGCACAGGGCACAGGAGGGGGCACAGGAGGGGGCACAGGAGGGGGCACAGGGCACAGGAGGGGGCACAGGGGAAGGGGCACAGGAGGGGGCACAGGGGAAGGGGCACAGGGCACAGGAGGGGGCACAGGGGAAGGGGCACAGGGCACAGGAGGGGGCACAGGAGGGGGCACAGGGGAAGGGGCACAGGGCACAGGAGGGGGCACAGGAGGGGGCACAGGGCACAGGAGGGGGCACAGGGCACAGGAGGGGGCACAGGAGGGGGCACAGGGCACAGGGAGGGGGCACAGGAGGGGGCACAGGGGAGGGGGCACAGGGCACAGGAGGGGGCACAGGGGAAGGGGCACAGGGCACAGGAGGGGGCACAGGAGGGGGCACAGGGGAAGGGGCACAGGGCACAGGAGGGGGCACAGGGCACAGGAGGGGGCACAGGGCACAGGGGAAGGGGCACAGGGCACAGGAGGGGGCACAGGAGGGGGCACAGGGCACAGGAGGGGGCACAGGGCACAGGGAAGGGGCACAGGGCACAGGAGGGGGCACAGGAGGGGGCACAGGGGAAGGGGCACAGGGCACAGGAGGGGGCACAGGGCACAGGAGGGGGCACAGGAGGGGGCACAGGGCACAGGAGGGGGCACAGGAGGGGGCACAGGGGAAGGGGCACAGGGCACAGGAGGGGGCACAGGAGGGGGCACAGGGGAAGGGGCACAGGGCACAGGGGAAGGGGCACAGGGCACAGGGAAGGGGCACAGGGCACAGGAGGGGGCACAGGGCACAGGAGGGGGCACAGGAGGGGGCACAGGAGGGGGCACAGGAGGGGCAGAGCCTCGCTCACCACTTCATGAGGAACATCAGCTCCCCGCTGGAGTCCGTGGCGCCGATGATTCGCTCCGGCTCGAAGCCTCGGGCGAAGCCTCGCGGTTTCTCCGACTGCGGAAAGGGAGGAAAAGCAAAGGAAATTCCAGGGGGGAATTCCCAGGGGGAATTGGCGGCTCCGGGCTGGGCAGGGAGCGCCGGAATCGCGGGGGGGGGGGGGATGCTCCGAGGGCTCCGGGAATGCTCAGCTGGACAGGGAGGGGGAGAAGGGAACGGCCTTAAAGTGGGATAGGGCAGGGATGGGCGGGATACTGGGAAGGGATTCCTGGCTGGGAGGGTGGGGAGGGAAGCGGACTGGGAGCGGACTGGGAATGGACTGGGAGCTGGACTGGGAGTGGGACTGGGAGCTGGACTGGGAATGGACTGGGAGCAGACTGGGAGCTGGACTGGGAGCGGACTGGGAGTGGACTGGGAGTGGACTGGGAGTGGGACTGGGAGCGGACTAGGAACTGACTGGGAGTGGGACTGGGAACTGAACTGGGAATGGACTGGGAATGGACTGGGAACGGAACTGGGAAAAAAACTGGGAAACCACTGGGAACGGACTGGGAAAGGAACTGGGGAAAAAGCTGGGAAAAAAACTACGAAACCACTGGGAATGGACTGGGAGCGGACTGGGAGCCGACTGGGAGCGGGACTGGGAGCGGGACTGGGAACTGAACTGGGAATGGACTGGGAATGGGACTGGGAACGGATTGGGAACGGGACTGGGAAGCAGACTGGGAAAAAAACTGGGAAACCACTGGGAATGGACTGGGAGCGGGACTGGGAGCGGGACTGAGAGCCGACTGGGAACAGACTGGGAACGGGACTGGGAAGGGGACTGGGAACGGACTGGGAGCAGACTGGCAAAAAGCTGGGAAATGGACTGGGAATGGGACTGGGAGTGGGACTGGGAAAAAACTGGGAAACCACTGGGAACAGGACTGGGAGTGGGACTGGGAATGGACTGGGAACGGACTGGGAACTGAACTGGGAACGGCCTGGGGAAAAAGCTGGGAAAAAAGCTGGGAAAGCACTGGGAATGGATTGGGAACGGACTGGGAATGGACTGGGAGCGGGACTGGGAGCGGGACTAGGAAAAAACTGGGAAGCGGACTGGGAACAGACTGGGAGTGGACTGGGAAAAAGCTGGGAAATGGAGTTGGAACAGACTGGGAATGGACTGGGAGCAGACTGGGAGCTGACCGGGAGCGGGACTGGGAACAGACTGGGAACAGACTGGGAAAAAGCTGGGAAATGGACTGGGAACGGACTGGGAATGGACTGGGAGCTGGACTGGGAATGGACTGGGAACGGAACTGGGAGCTGACTGGGAGCAGACTGGGAGCAGACTGGGAGCGGGACTGGGAGCAGACCAGGAGCGGGACTGGGAGCAGATTGGGAACGGAACTGGGAGCTGACTGGGAGCAGACTGGGAGCTAACTGGGAGCGGGACTGGGAGCAGACTAGGAGCGGGACTGGGAGCAGACTGGGAACGGAACTGGGAAGGGGACTGGGAACGGACTGGGAGCAGACTGGCAAAAAGCTGGGAAATGGACTGGGAGTGGGACTGGGAAAAAACTGGGAAACCACTGGGAACAGGACTGGGAGTGGGACTGGGAATGGACTGGGAACGGACTGGGAACTGAACTGGGAACGGACTGGGGAAAAAGCTGGGAAAAAAGCTGGGAAAGCACTGGGAATGGATTGGGAACGGACTGGGAATGGACTGGGAGCGGGACTGGGAATGGACTGGGAGCGGGACTGGGAGCGGGACTAGGAAAAAACTGGGAAGCGGACTGGGAACAGACTGGGAGTGGACTGGGAAAAAGCTGGGAAATGGAGTTGGAACAGACTGGGAATGGACTGGGAGCAGACTGGGAGCTGACCGGGAGCGGGACTGGGAACAGACTGGGAACAGACTGGGAAAAAGCTGGGAAATGGACTGGGAACGGACTGGGAATGGACTGGGAGCTGGACTGGGAATGGACTGGGAACGGAACTGGGAGCTGACTGGGAGCAGACTGGGAGCAGACTGGTAGCGGGACTGGGAGCAGACCAGGAGCGGGACTGGGAGCAGATTGGGAACGGAACTGGGAGCTGACTGGGAGCAGACTGGGAGCTAACTGGGAGCGGGACTGGGAGCAGACTAGGAGCGGGACTGGGAGCAGACTGGGAACGGAACTGGGAGCTGACTGGGAATGAACTGGGAGCTGACTGGGAACAGATTGGGAGCGGACTGGGAGCGGGACTGGGAGCGGGACTGGGAGCAGACTGGGAAAAAGCTGGGAAATGGACTCGGAACGGACTCGGAACGGACTGGGAGCGGACTGGGAGCGGGATTGGGAGCAGGACTGGGAGCCGACTGGGAGCCGACTGGGAGCCGACTGGGAGCCGACTGGGAGCTAACTGGGAGCTAACTGGGAGCAGACTGGGAGTGGGACTGGGAGCTACCTGGGAGCTACCTGGGAGCTAACTGGGAGCAGACTGGGAGCAGACTGGGAGCGGGACTGGGAGCTACCTGGGAGCTAACTGGGAGCTAACTGGGAGCAGACTGGGAGCAGACTGGGAGCAGACTGGGAGCCGGACTCCTCCCGGCCTCACCTCTTCCTTCTTTTTCTTTGGTTTGCTCTCCTCGCCCTTGTCCTCGCTGTCCGACTCCGCCTTGCGCTTGCTGCCCTCGGATTTGTCGCTCTCGTGCGCGGTTTTCTGGGATTGCAGGAATTCCGCGATCAGGTCCGGGCAGTCCAGGTTCTCCTCGGGCTCCCAGGTGTTGTCTTCGCTGCGAGCAAACGGAAAAGCTCCTCGCTTAATTTTCCAGAGCCGGGAAAATCCCGGGATTCGGGGATGGTGGGGATGGTGGGAAGAGCGAGTTGGGATTGCTGGAGGGAAGGAGCTGATTCCCTTCTCAGCAGAGAATTCCTTGGATTCTCCCCCGTTGGATTGGAGGGGGGAACCCTGCTGGGATTTCTTTCCAGGTTGTATTGGGATATTCCCAGCCTGGCACAGTGGGATGTTGGGAACAGTGGCATTTTGGGAACACTGGGATTTTGGGAACACCAGGACATTCCCACCCTGGCACAGTGGGATTTTGGGAACACCGATGGGATTTTGGGAACACCAGGATATTCCCACCGTGGCTCAGTGGGATTTTGGGAACGGTGGGATTTTGGGAACACTGGTGGGATTTTGGGAACGGTGGGACATTCCCACCCTGGCACAGTGGGATTTTGGGCATAGTGGGATTTTGGGAACACCGATGGGATTTTGGGCACACCGGGACATTCCCCCCCGGCACAGTGGGATTTTGGGTACAGTGGCATTTTGGGCACAGTGGCATTTTGGGAACACCGATGGGATTTTGGGCACACCGGGACATTCCCACCCTGGCACAGTGGGATTTTGGGCACAGTGGGATTTTGGGCACAGTGGGATTTTGGGAACACCGATGGGATTTTGGGCACACCGGGACATTCCCACCCTGGCACAGTGGGATTTTGGGCACAGTGGGATTTTGGGAACACCGATGGGATTTTAGGAACATCGGGACATTCCCCCCCGGCTCAGCGCCATTTTGGGAACACCGGTTGGATTTTAGGAACACCGGGACATTCCCCCCCTGGCACAGTGGGATTTTGGGAACAGTGGGATTTTGGGAACAGTGGGATTTTGCGCACACCGGGACATTCCCACTCTGGCACAGTGGGATTTTGGGAACACTGATGGGATTTTGGGAACACCGGTTGGATTTTAGGAACACCGGGACATTCCCACCCTGGCACAGTGGGATTTTGGGAACACCGATGGGATTTTGGGCACACCGGGACATTCCCCCCCTGGCTCAGCGCCATTTTGGGCACACCGGTTGGATTTTGGGCACACCGGGACATTCCCACCCTGGCACAGTGGGATTTTGGGAACAGTGGGATTTTAGGAACACCGGGACATTCCCACCCTGGCACAGTGGGATTTTGAGCACAGTGGGATTTTGGGCACACCAGGACATTCCCACTCTGGCTCAGCGCCATTTTGGGCACACCAGTTGGATTTTGGGGACACCGGGACATTCCCACTCTGGCTCAGCGCCATTTTGGGCACACCAGTTGGATTTTGGGGACACCGGGACATTCCCACTCTGGCTCAGCGCCATTTTGGGAACACCAGTTGGATTTTGGGCACACCGGGACATTCCCGCTCTGGCTCAGCGCCATTTTGGGAACACCGGTTGGATTTTGGGGACACCGGGACATTCCCACTCTGGCTCAGCGCCATTTTGGGCACACCGGTTGGATTTTGGGCACACCGGGACGTTCCCACTCTGGCTCAGCGCCATTTTGGGCACACCGGTTGGATTTTGGGCACACCGGGACGTTCCCACTCTGGCTCAGCGCCATTTTGGGCACACCAGTTGGATTTTGGGCACACCGGGACATTCCCACTCTGGCTCAGCGCCATTTTGGGCACACCGGTTGGATTTTGGGCACACCAGGACATTCCCACTCTGGCTCAGCGCCATTTTGGGAACACCAGTTGGATTTTGGGGACACCGGGACATTCCCACCCTGGCTCAGCGCCATTTTGGGCACACCAGTTGGATTTTGGGCACACCGGGACATTCCCCCCCGGCTCAGCGCCATTTTGGGAACACCGGTTGGATTTTGGGCACACCGGTTGGATTTTGGGGACACCGGGACATTCCCACTCTGGCTCAGCGCCATTTTGGGAACACCAGTTGGATTTTGGGGACACCGGGACATTCCCACTCTGGCTCAGCGCCATTTTGGGCACACCGGTTGGATTTTGGGCACACCGGTTGGATTTTGGGCACACCGGGACATTCCCACTCTGGCACAGTGGGATTTTGGGAACACCGATGGGATTTTGGGAACACTGGTGGGATTTTGGGCACAGCAGGACATTCCCACCGTGGCCCAGTGGGATTTTGAGCACAGTGGGATTTTGGGCACACCAGGACATTCCCACTCTGGCTCAGCGCCATTTTGGGAACACCAGTTGGATTTTGGGCACACCGGGACATTCCCACTCTGGCTCAGCGCCATTTTGGGCACACCAGTTGGATTTTGGGCACACCGGGACATTCCCACTCTGGCTCAGCGCCATTTTGGGCACACCGGTTGGATTTTGGGCACACCGGGACATTCCCACTCTGGCTCAGCGCCATTTTGGGAACACCAGTTGGATTTTGGGCACACCGGGACATTCCCACTCTGGCTCAGCGCCATTTTGGGAACACCGGTTGGATTTTGGGGACACCGGGACATTCCCACTCTGGCTCAGCGCCATTTTGGGAACACCAGTTGGATTTTGGGGACACCGGGACATTCCCACTCTGGCTCAGCGCCATTTTGGGAACACCGGTTGGATTTTGGGGACACCGGGACATTCCCGCTCTGGCTCAGCGCCATTTTGGGAACACCAGTTGGATTTTGGGCACACCGGTTGGATTTTGGGCACACCGGGACATTCCCACTCTGGCTCAGCGCCATTTTGGGAACACCAGTTGGATTTTGGGCACACCGGGACATTCCCGCTCTGGCTCAGCGCCATTTTGGGAACACCAGTTGGATTTTGGGCACACCGGTTGGATTTTGGGGACACCGGGACATTCCCACTCTGGCTCAGCGCCATTTTGGGCACACCGGTTGGATTTTGGGCACACCGGGACATTCCCACTCTGGCTCAGCGCCATTTTGGGAACACCGGTTGGATTTTGGGCACACCGGTTGGATTTTGGGCACACCGGGACATTCCCCCCCCCCGGCTCACCGCCTTTTTGAACCCACCACCTCTCACCCACCACTTCCTCTCCGCACCCACCCCAGCACGGAAAACCCCGCGGAACGCCGGGATCACGCCCAGAGCCGCCCTCACCCCCGGCAAAACCCAACCCCGTGCAGCAAATCCCAAAGGACGATCCCGACTTCCCGGGCGCTTACTCGGAGAATCCCTTCCACTTGAGCAGATATTCCACCTTGCCCTTGACCACCCGCCGGTCCAGCACCTTCTCCACCACGTATTCCTCCTCCTCCTCCTCCAGCACCTCTTCCACTTTCTTCTTGTTCTGCTTTTTTCCCATTGTGCCGGCCAGCTTCTCCGCGGCCGGGCGACGCTGCTGCGGCACGGGACGGAAAAACACACACACACACACACGCGGGCCCCGGTGAGTCCCTTCCCGGCGGAGAATTCCGGGGATTTTCCTCCTCGTTGGATTGGAGCGGAGGGGGGAAAGCCCCGCCGGGATTGCTGTTCAGGTTGGATCGGGGGATTGCCAGCGCGGGGAGAGCGGGGTTGTGGGAATAGCGGTGGGGTTTTGGGGATAGTGGTGGGATTTTGGGAATAGTGGGATTTTGGGAATAGTGCGACTTTGGAAACAGTGGGATTTTGGGAGCACCGGTGGGATTTTGGGGACACCGGTGGGATTTTGGGAACAGTGGTGGGATTTTGGGGATAGTGGGATTGTAGGAACACTGGTGGGATTTTGGGAACACCAGGATATTCCCACCGTGGCACAGTGGGATTTTGGGAACACTGGGATATTCCCACCCTGGTACAGTGGGATTTTGGGAACACCGGATTTTGGGAACACCGGTGGGATTTTGGGAACACCAGGATATTCCCACCCTGGCACAGTGGGATTTTGGAAACAGTGGGATTTTGGGGACAGTGGGATTTGGGGAACACTGGTGGGATTTTGGGAATAGTGGGATTTTGGAAACAGTGGGATTTTGGGAGCACCGGTGGGATTTGGGGAACAGTGGGATTTTGGGAATAGTGCGACTTTGGAAACAGTGGTGGGATTTTGGGGATAGTGGTGGGATTTGGGGAACAGTGGGATTTTGGGAGCACTGGTGGGATTTTGGGAACACCGGGATATTCCCACCGTGGCACAGTGGGATTTTGGGAACAGTGGGATTTTAGGAACAGTGGGATTTTGGGAACAGTGGGATTGTGGGGACAGTGGGATTTTGGGAACACCGATGGGATTTTGGGAACACTGATGGGATTTTGGGAACACTGGGATATTCCCACCCTGGTACAGTGGGATTTTGGGAACACCGGTGCGATTTGGGGAACACTGGTGGGATTTTGGGAACAGTGGGATTTTTGGAAACAGTGGGATTTTGGGGATAGTGCTGGGATTTTGGGAACAGTGGGATTGTGGGGACAGTGGGATTTTGGGAACACCGGTGGGATTTTGGGAACACTGGGATATTCCCACCATGGCACAGTGGGCTTTTGGGGACAGTGGGATTTTGGGAACACTGGGATATTCCCACCCTCTTACAGTGGGATTTTGGGAACACTGGTGGGATTTTGGGAAGAGTGGGATTGTGGGGACAGTGGGATTTTGGGGAACAGTGGGATTTTGGGGAACAGTGGGATTTTGGGAACACTGGTGGGATTTGGGGAACAGTGGGATTTTGGGAATAGTGCGACTTTGGAAACAGTGGTGGGATTTTGGGGATAGTGGTGGGATTTTGGGAACAGTGGGATTTTGGGAACACCGGTGGGATTTGGGGAACATTGGAATATTCCCACCCTGGTACAGTGGGATTTTGGGAACAGTGGTGGGATTTGGGGAACACTGGGATATTCCCACCTTGGCACAGTGGGATTTTGGGAAGAGTGGGATTCTGGGAACAGTGGGATTTTGGGAGCACCGGTGGGATTTGGGGAACAGTGGGATTTTGGGAATAGTGCGACTTTGGAAACAGTGGTGGGATTTTGGGGATAGTGGTGGGATTTTGGGAGCACTGGTGGGATTTTGGGAACAGTGGGATATTCCCACCCTGGTACAGTGGGATTCTGGGAACAGTGGGATTTTGGGAACAGTGGTGGGATTCTGGGAACAGTGGGATTTTGGGGACACCGGTGGGATTTTGGGAACAGTGGGGTTTCTATCAACTCCCGCTGCGGGAATTGTTAATCCCGGTGAAATCCCAGGCACATTCCCTGATCCCGACCCCTCTCCGTGGTCGTTTCCTTGCTGGATCAGGGATTGAGGCTCCGGGATTTTATCCAGCTCCTCATCCCAGAGTTTTCCACAGCTTCCAGAGCCATTTAGGGAAGCAAGAATTCCTGAAAATCCAGCCAGGGCTTGGTGGGAAGAGGCAGGAGGGATGGAGAGCTGGGAAAAGTCTGGATTCAGAGCTGGGAAATCCCTGGATCCAGAGCCGGGGAAAGTCCAGATCCAGAGCCGGGAAATCCCTGGATCCAGAGCCGGGAAAAGTCCGGATTCAGAGCCGGGAAATCCCTGGATCCAGAGCTGGGAAAAGTCCGGATTCAGAGCCGGGAAAAGTCTGGATTCAGAGCTGGGAAATCCCTGGATCCAGAGCCGGGGAAAGTCCAGATTCAGAGCCGGGAAATCCCTGGATCCAGAGCCGGGAAATCCCTGGATCCAGAGCCGGGAAAAGTCTGGATTCAGAGCTGGGAAATCCCTGGATCCAGAGCCGGGAAAAGTCCGGATTCAGAGCCGGGAAATCCCTGGATCCAGAGCCGGGAAAAGTCCGGATCCAGAGCCGGGAAAAGTCTGGATTCAGAGCTGGGAAATCCCTGGATCCAGAGCCGGGAAATCCCTGGATCCAGAGCCGGGGAAAGTCCGGATCCAGAGCTGGGAAATCCCTGGATCCAGAGCCGGGAAAAGTCCGGATTCAGAGCCGGGAAATCCCTGGATCCAGAGCCGGGAAAAGTCCGGATCCAGAGCCGGGAAAAGTCTGGATTCAGAGCTGGGAAATCCCTGGATCCAGAGCCGGGAAATCCCTGGATCCAGAGCCGGGAAAAGTCCGGATCCAGAGCCGGGAAAAGTCTGGATTCAGAGCTGGGAAATCCCTGGATCCAGAGCCGGGAAATCCCTGGATCCAGAGCCGGGAAAAGTCCGGATTCAGAGCCAGGAAATCCCTGGATCCAGAGCCGGGAAATCCCTGGATCCAGAGCCAGGATCCATTTTGGGGCTTTTTTTTTTTTTTTGGGGGTCATTTTGGGAACTTTTGGGTTCATTTGGGGTCATTTTTCAGTTCATTTTGGGGGTTTTGTGGCATTTTTTGGGATCATTTTGGGAATTTTTGGGTAAATTTTTGGGTATTTTGGGGCATGTTTGGTTCATTTTTGGGGTTAATTTTTGTGGCTTTTTTTGGGTTCCTTTTGGGGCGTTTTTGGGTTCATTTGGGTTCATTTTGGGCTCATTTTTTCAGCATTATTGGGTTCATTTTTTGGCATTTTTAGGTTCATTTCGGGGCAGCTTTGGGTTAATTTTGGGTTTCATTTCTGGGTTCTTTTTGGGGCATTTTTGGGTTCAATTTTAAGGGATTTTTGGGTCCATTTTGGGGTTTATTTTGAGGCATTTTTGGGTCCAAATTGGGGAATTTGGGGTTCATTTTTGGGTCCATTTTGGGCATCTCTGGGTTCATTTTGGATCCATTTTAGGGCATTTTTGGGTTCAATTCGGGTTCAATTTTGGGGTCCATTTTGAGGCATTTTGTGGTTCATTTTTGGGTCAATTTTTGAGTTCATTTTGAGGCATTTTTGCATCCATTTTGGGGCATCTTGGGGTTAATTTTGGAGCATTCTGGGGTTCATTTTAGGGCACTTTTGGGTTCATTTTTGAGTTCTTTTGGGGGCATTTTTGGGTTCATTTCAGGGGATTTTTGGGTCCATTTCTGGGTTCATTTTAGGGCATTTTTGGGTCCATTTTGGGGCATTATTGGGTTCATTTTAGGTTCATTTTGGGGCATTTTTGGGTTCATTTTTGGGTTCTTTTTGGGGTTCATTTTTGGGTTCTTTTTGGGGTTCATTTTGCGGCATTTTGGGCTTCATTTCTGGGTTCATTTTACGGCATTTTTGGGTCCATTTTGGGGTATTTTTGGGTTCATTTTTGGGTTCATTTTAAGGCATTTCGGGGTTCATTTCTGGGTTCATTTTAGGGCATTTTTGGGTCCATTTTGGGGCATTTTTGGGTTCATTTTAGGGCATTTTGGGGCATTTTTGGGTTCATTTTGGGGCTTTTTGGGGTTCATTTCTGGGTTCATTTTAGGGCATTTTTGGGTTCATTTTTGGGTTCTTTTTGGGGTTCATTTTTGGGTTCATTTTTGGGTTCAATTTGCGGCATTTTGCGGTTCATTTCTGGGTTCATTTTATGGCATTTTTGGGTCCATTTTGGGGTATTTTTGGGTTCATTTTTGGGTTCATTTTAAGGCATTTTGGGGTTCATTTCTGGGTTCATTTTAGGGCATTTTTGGGTCCATTTTGGGGCATTTTTGGGTTCATTTTAGGGCATTTTGGGGCATTTTTGGGTTCATTTTGGGGCTTTTTGGGGTTCATTTCTGGGTTCATTTTAGGGCATTTTTGGGTCCATTTTGGGTTCATTTTTGGGTTCATTTTAGAGCATTTTAGGTTCATTTTGGGGCATTTTGGGGTTCAATTTTCGGGCATTTTTGGGTTCAATTTTGAATTCTTTTTGGGGCATTTTTGGGTTCAATTTTAGGGCATTTTTGGGTCCATTTTGAGGCATTTTAGGATTCATTTCCGGGCTCATTTTAGGTTCAATTTCGAGGCATTTTTGGGTCCATTTTTGGGCCATTTCCATCCCTGGACACTCCCGAAAATTCAGCTCCAATTTTGTAACATTTAAGCCGTGACAAAAGCTCGGTTTATCCCAAAAAACCCCACGAATCCAAAGCAAATCTTGGCTGAACCAACTCGGAATCTTTTCCCTTTCCAGCGGCTGCTCCTCCCCCAGGGATCCAGGCAAAGCCAAAATCCTTGGATTTCAGTGGAGGAGAGACAGGGAAAGAACAAATTCCTGGAGGGAAAAACCCATCCAGGACACCCCAAAGCCTTGGGAATGAAGGAAAACTCGGGAAAAGGCTGGGAAGGAGCCTCAGGCTCAGCCTCATTCCCAGCTGGATTCCTGGGATTCATTCCCTGCTGGAAGGGGAGAAATCCGGGAATTCCAGGGGAATTTCACTCCAGTGGAAAACTCCTGGAATCACAGCAGGGATTGGGGATGTTCTCCTCCTCCCTGAAGATTCCCACAAAGCATTCCCAAGAGATGGAGGGGCCGCATTCCCAGGATTTTTGGGCATTTCCCCAGGGCTGGAGCATTCCCATGGATTCCAGGATGCCCAGCCCCACCTCCCCCTCTGGATTTTCAGCGGGATTTTGGGGATTTATCCCTATTTTTTGGTTTTTTCCCCCCACATTTCCAGGCTCTTCCACAGCGAAACCTGGAATTATTCCTCCAAAATCCCAGGATTTTTCCCCTCGGATGCCTCAGTTTTATGGGAACACACAGAGAGCTGCTTCCAAACCCATCCCTGGGATCCCCTCGGCGTCCCCATCCACATTCCAGAGCTTTTCCCACCCAAAATTCACCCACAGGACACACATGGAAGCAGAGCACATTCCCAGGATAACCCCAAGCCATTCCCTGCTCCCAGGACAGCTCCAAATCCATCTTTTTTTTTTTCCCTGGCAAAAGCTTTATCCGACCACCCAAATCCCGCAGCTCCTGCTCCTCTCCCAGACATCTCCCAGCTCTCATTCCCAGAGTTTCAGCTCCTCCAGCTCCCCGGAATTCCAGCAAAATTCCGCAGGGACTCCCCCAGAGCTGCTCCTGCTCAGCTCCTCTCCCTTTCCCAGCCCATCCTCGATCCCAACCCCAATTCCCGATGGCGGCTCCCCCCCAGACCCCCCAGATCCCCCCCAGCCGGTCCCTCCAGGGCCGGATTCCCGGGATCAGCCGCCATCCCGGCGTTCCCGTTCCCGCTCATTCTCCCCGCCAAAAGCTGACATTTGTCCCTCCCCGCTCCCAGCTGGAGCCTGGATCCCGATCCTGCTCCTTCCCACTTTTCCCTGCACTTCCTCCTCCTTTCGTTCCAGGGGGTTTGTAAAGCTCCGTCCCCTCAAATCTCATTTTTTCCTCCCAAAATCCCACTTTCTCTACTCCAAATCCCACTTTTTTTCCCCCATCATAAATCCCACTTTTTCTCCCTCTCAATCCCACTTTTGCTCTCCCGGCCACAATCCCACTTTTCCCTTCACAAATTCCCACTTTTTCCTCCCAAATTCCCACTTTTCTCCCTCTCAAAATCCCCCTTTCTCTCCCCCGAAAATTCTACTTTCTCACCCCTCCTAAATCCCACTTTTTCCTCCCAAAATCCCACTTCTTTTTCCCCCAAAATCCCACTTTTTCCCTCACAAATCCCCCTCTTTCTCCTCCCAAAATCCCACTTTTTCTTCCTCCCAAAATCCCGCTTTCCCCCCCCAAAATCCCCCTTTTTTCCCCTTTCCCAAAATCCCACTTTCCCCCCCAAAATCCCACTCCCCCCCTGCAGTTTCCCCTTTTCCAGCTTCCCAACCCCTCTCTCCGTGGCATCTCCCCCACCCCAAACACTCCTGGACCCCACCACTCCCCTTTCCCCCTCTGCTCCCCCTCTCCCAGCACCCCAAGACCCCACAAAGCTTCTCCCAACCCCTTTCCCCTAAACCCCCACCCCAAATCCCCCCCAGCTCTTCTCTCACCCCTTTCCCATCCCCCCCCAAAACCTCAAACCCCTCCCTCGCTGCTCCCCTCCCCCACAGCCCCAAATCCATCCCTGACCCCAGCCCCAAATCCATCCCTGCACTGACCCCAGCCCCAAATCCATCCCTGACCCCAGCCCCAAATCCGTCCCTGCACTGACCCCATCCCCAAATCCCTGCACTGACCCCAGCCCCAAATCCATCCCTGCACTGACCCCAGCCCCAAATCCATCCCTGACCCCAGCCCCAAATCCATCCCTGCACTGACCCCATCCCCAAATCCATCCCTGCACTGACCCCAGCCCCAAATCCATCCCTGAGCCCAACCCCAAATCCATCCCTGCACTGACCCCAGCCCCAAATCCATCCCTGACCCCAGCCCCAAATCCATCCCTGCACTGACCCCAACCCCAAATCCCTGCACTGACCCCAGCCCCAAATCCATCCCTGCACTGACCCCAGCCCCAAATCCATCCCTGCACTGACCCCAGCCCCAAATCCATCCCTGCACTGACCCCAACCCCAAATCCCTGCACTGACCCCAGCCCCAAATCCATCCCTGCACTGACCCCAGCCCCAAATCCATCCCTGCACTGACCCCAGCCCCAAATCCATCCCTGACCCCAGCCCCAAATCCATCCCTGCACTGACCCCAACCCCAAATCCCTGCACTGACCCCATCCCCAAATCCATCCCTGCACTGACCCCAGCCCCAAATCCATCCCTGCACTGACCCCAGCCCCAAATCCATCCCTGACCCCAACCCCAAATCCATCCCTGCACTGACCCCAGCCCCAAATCCATCCCTGCACTGACCCCAGCCCCAAATCCATCCCTGACCCCAACCCCAAATCCATCCCTGCACTGACCCCAGCCCCAAATCCATCCCTGCACTGACCCCATCCCCAAATTCCCCCCTCACTGACCCCCTCCCCTGCACCCCAAACCCCCCCACACTGACCCCATCCCCAAACCCCCCCTACACTGACCCTATAACCAAATTCCCCCCTCACTGACCCCAACCCCCCTCACTGACCCCTCCAGCCCCCCCAAACCCCCCCTAAATCTCCTCCCCCCCTTCCCCTGACCCCTCCCAGCCCCCCCTTCCCCGCCCCCTCCCCCCTCAGCCCCTCAGGCCTCTCCCCTCCCCCATCCCCCCCTCACAGCCCCTCACAGCACCTCCCCTCCCCCAACGGCCGCCCCGCCCCCCTTCTCCCCCCTCAGCACCGAGCCCCCCCACGCCCCCAATCGCTCCCGCTCCCTCTCCGCGCCCGCTGCGCGGTCCCCGCTGACCTTGCACAGCCCCGCCGCCGGTGTCCGAGGGAAGGGGCGCGGGGGCCGCGCTCGGGGGTCGGGGGGGGCCCGGGCCTGGCCGCGCTCCGTCCGCCGCCCTGAACAAAAGAGCCCGGCCAGCGCCGCTGCCCGCCGCGCGCACCGCGCCTGCGCGGCGCCCGCCCGCGGCACGCCGGGAGGTGTAGTCCGCGCCGCCGCCAAGCCGCAGTGCGTTCGGGTGTGGGCGCGCGGGGGGTGATGGGAGGTGTAGTCCGCGGGGCGCGGCGGCGCCGCGTGCGCGCGGGGTGTGCTGGGAGGTGTAGTGCGCCGCGCTCGTGGGGCATGATGGGAGGTGTAGTCCGGGTTGGTCCGGTGGCTGTGTTTTCTGCCTGTTGTTAATTAGATGATTGGAGTCATTAACGGCGGGAAAGACCTCGAGGGTCTTCGAGTCCAAGCTGTGGCCGAAAACAACCTTGTCCAGTTCGGAGCCCCGAATGCCACGTCCAGTGGGATGCGCCCAGCCTGTGCCCGCGCTCAGAGCATCTCAGTGGGATTTTTTTCATGGAATCTTGCAATCGTTCGGGTTGGAAAAGCCCTCTGAGATCGCCAGGTCCAACCAATACCCCCAGCACTGCCATGCCACCCCTAACCCGTGTCCCCAAGTGCCACATCCGCGTGTTTTTGAGCGCCTCCAGGGATGGGGACTCCACCGCTGCCCTTCCCCAGCTCCGTTCCCTTCCCTGGCCCCACTCCAGCCCCTCCATGTCCCTCCTTGTCCCGGGCCGGGGAAGGTGGGATGGGCACTCCGAACCACAGCTGCCGTCGGACTACAACTCCCAGCATGCCCCACACCGGAAGCGCCCGCCCTTCCCGCGCTGTAAAAGCGCGCGCCTCCGCCGCCGCTTAAAGGGGCCGCGGCCTGTGCGAGGTGAGGGGGCCCTGAGGGGAGGGAGTGCTGGGGGAAGGTTTGGGGCGGGCAGGGGGGTCCTGGGTGGGTCCCCTCGGGGTCTCTCGGTGTCCCCACGGCCGCCGGGGGCGGGGGGAGGAGGAGGAGGAGGCGGCGCTGGGCTGGGCTGGGCCTCACCCCCGGCCGCGGCCTCTCCCGGCGGGGCCGGGCCGGGCTCGCCCTCAGCCCCCGCAGCTCGGGCTGGCTCCGCTGCCGGGGCTGGTCCGGCCCTCCGTGTCCGATCCTTGTCCCGAGGAGCCTTTTCCTTCCCGTGAAGGCAAAAGAGCTTCAGGAATTTCCCGCCCCCTCCCCCCCCCCCCTCGGTGTTTCCAGGCGGCCGTGCCTGAGTACGACAGGGAAAATCGGGAATCGGTGGGATTCCTTCCCGTTTTTCCGGCTCTGGAGGGGCCACATCTCAGCGCTGAGCGGGTGCAGAATCCACTGAAGCACTTCTCTTCCTAAATCCCTGTTCTTTTCTTTCCCAGATGTTTCCCGCTGGCCTCTGCCTCTAGGATGTTGGAGAACCGAGAGGAAGTGAGGCCATTCCCGGTTTATTCCCAGCTGGAATTCGGGCGGGTTGGATGCAGGGAAGGGGCGGTGGGGGCTGAGCTGCCGATGGCATTGGGAACGCCCGGAGGGCTCTGTGCCGTTCCTGGGGAGCTGCAGAAGCCGGGAATGGGGCTGGATCGGCGTTTTTGGTGTCCCGCAGGAGCTGACCACGGTGCGAGTGCAGGATCCCCGCGTGCAGAACGAGGGCTCCTGGAATTCCTACGTGGATTACAAGATCTTCCTGCACGTGAGCCGGGGCTGGGGCATGGGAAAGGAGCGGCAGGGCTGGGATGGGCGCTGGGAGAGGCTCTGGAGTGGAATTATCCCGAGCTGTGGAGGGGGGAATCCTCGGGATCCTGTCGTGGTTTGGGTCTGAGAGCCGGCGGCGAGGGGATCCTGCAGGGACTGAGATCCTGCCCCTTGATCCCATGGAGAATTCCCATCCTGGATCCTGCAGGGACTGAGATCCTGCCCCTTGATCCCATGGAGAATTCCCATGGAGAATTCCCATCCTGGATCCTGCAGGGACTGAGATCCTGCCCCTCAATCCCATGGAGAATTCTTATGGAGAATTCCCGTCCTGGATCCCTCAGGGACTGAGATCCTGCCCCTCAATCCCGCGGAGAATTCCCATGGAGAATTCCCATCCTGGATCCCTCAGGGACTGAGATCCTGCCCCTCAATCCCATGGAGAATTCCCATGGAGAATTCCCATCCTGGATTCTCAATCCAGGCAGATCCAACCCCTCGATCCCATGGAGAACTCCCGTGGATAGTTCCTGTCCTGGATCCCTCAGGGACTGAGATCCTGACCCTCAATCCCACAGAGAATTCCCAGGCTGGATCCTCAATCCAGGCAGATCCTGACCCTTGATCCCACAGAGAATTCCCATGGATAGTTCCCATCCTGGATCCCGCAGCGACTGAGATCCTGCCCCTCAATCCCATGGAGAATTCCCATGGAGAATTCCCATCCTGGATCCTGCAGGGACTGAGATCCTGCCCCTCGATCCCACGGAGAATTCCCATGGAGAATTCCCGTCCTGGATCCCTCAGGGACTGAGATCCTGCCCCTCGATCCCACGGAGAATTCCCATGGAGAATTCCCGTCCTGGATCCCTCAGGGACTGAGATCCTGCCCCTCGATCCCACGGAGAATTCCCATGGAGAATTCCCGTCCTGGATCCCTCAGGGACTGAGATCCTGCCCCTCGATCCCACGGAGAATTCCCATGGAGAATTCCCGTCCTGGATCCCTCAGGGACTGAGATCCTGCCCCTCGATCCCACGGAGAATTCCCATGGAGAATTCCCATCCTGGATCCCGCAGGGACTGAGATCCTGCCCCTCGATCCCATGGAGAATTCCCATGGAGAATTCCCATCCTGGATCCTGCAGGGACTGAGATCCTGCCCCTCAATCCCGCGGAGAATTCCCATGGAGAATTCCCATCCTGGATCCCGCAGGGACTGAGATCCTGCCCCTCGATCCCATGGAGAATTCCCATGGAGAATTCCCATCCTGGATCCTGCAGGGACTGAGATCCTGCCTCTCAATCCCATGGAGAATTCCCATGGAGAATTCCCATCCTGGATCCTGCAGGGACTGAGATCCTGCCCCTTGATCCCACGGAGAATTCCCATGGAGAATTCCCATCCTGGATCCTGCAGGGACTGAGATCCTGCCCCTCAATCCCATGGAGAATTCCCATGGAGAATTCCCGTCCTGGATCCCGCAGGGACTGAGATCCTGCCCCTCGATCCCACGGAGAATTCCCATGGAGAATTCCCGTCCTGGATCCCTCAGGGACTGAGATCCTGCCCCTCAATCCCATGGAGAATTCCCATGGAGAATTCCCATCCTGGATCCTGCAGGGACTGAGATCCTGCCCCTCGATCCCATGGAGAATTCCCATGGAGAATTCCCATCCTGGATCCTGCAGGGACTGAGATCCTGCCCCTTGATCCCACCGAGAATTCCCATGGAGAATTCCCATCCTGGATCCTGCAGGGACTGAGATCCTGCCCCTCAATCCCATGGAGAATTCCCATGGAGAATTCCTGTCCTGGATCCCTCAGGGACTGAGATCCTGCCCCTCGATCCCACGGAGAATTCCCATGGAGAATTCCCGTCCTGGATCCCGCAGGGACTGAGATCCTGCCCCTCGATCCCACGGAGAATTCCCATGGAGAATTCCCATCCTGGATCCCGCAGGGACTGAGATCCTGCCCCTTGATCCCACGGAGAATTCCCATGGAGAATTCCCATCCTGGATCCCTCAGGGACTGAGATCCTGCCCCTCAATCCCGTGGAGAATTCCCATGGAGAATTCCCATCCTGGATCCTCAATCCAGGCAGATCCAACCCCTCAATCCCACGGAGAATTCCCACGGAGAATTCCCGCGGATAATTCCCATGGATAATTCCCATGGATAACCCCCGTGCCGGGTGATTTTCCCAGACCAACAGCAAGGCCTTCACCGCCAAGACCTCGTGTGTGCGGCGCCGGTACCGGGAATTCGTGTGGCTGAGGCGGCAGCTCCAGAAAAACGCTGGATTGGTGTAAGCATTCCCCCCAAAATCCCACTTTTTCCCCCCAAAATCCTACTTTCCCCTCCCCCAAAATCCCACTTTTTCCCTCACAAAATCCTCTCTTTCTCCCCCAAAATTCCCTTTTTTTTTCCCCCCAAAATCCCACTTTCTCCCCCTAAAATCCCACTGTCTCCCCTTTCTCAAAATCCCACTTTTTCCCTCACAAAATCCCACTTTTTCCCTCACAAAATCCTCTCTTTCTCCCCCTAAATTCCCTTTTTTTCCCCCCAAAATCCCACTTTCTCCCCCTAAAATCCCACTGTCTCCCCTTTCCCAAAATCCCACTTTCCCCCCCTAAAATCCCACTTTCCCCCCCACAAATCCCTCTCTTTCTTCCCCCCCAAATTCCCCTATTTTTTTCCCCCCAAAATCCCATTTGCTCCCCCTAAAATCCCACTGTCTCCCCTTTCCCAAAATCCCACTTTCCCCCCCAAAATCCCACTTTTTCCCTCCCAAAATCTCCTCTTTCTCCCCCCCAAATTCCCCTTTTTTTTTCCCCCCAAAATCCCACTTTCTCCCCCTAAAATCCCACTGTCTTCCCTTTCCCAAAATCCCACTTTTTCCCCCCCAAAATCCCACTTCCCCCCCCAAAATCCCACTTTTTCCCTCACAAATCCCTCTCTTTCTCCCCCTAAATTCCCTTTTTTTCCCCCCAAAATCCCACTCTCTCCCCTTTCCCAAAATCCCACTCTCTCCCCTTTCCCAAAATCCAACTTTCCCCCCCAAAATCCCACTTTTCCCTCCCAAAATCCCACTTCTTTTTCCCCCAAAATCCCACTTTTTCCCTCACAAAATCCTCTCTTTCTCCCCCTAAATTCCCTTTTTTTTCCCCCCAAAATCCCACTCTCTCCCCTTTCCCAAAATCCCACTCTCTCCCCTTTCCCAAAATCCCACTCTCTCCCCTTTCCCAAAATCCCACTTTCCCCCCCAAAATCCCACTCTCTCCCCTTTCCCAAAATCCCACTCTCTCCCCTTTCCCAAAATCCCACTTTCCCCCCCAAAATCCCACTCCCCCCCTGCAGTTTCCCCTTTTCCAGCTTCCCAACCCCTCTCTCCGTGGCATCTCCCCCACCCCAAAAACTCCTGGACCCCACCACTCCCCTTTCCCCCTCTGCTCCCCCTCTCCCAGCACCCCAAATCCCCCCCCCCCCCCACAGAATCCCTCCTTCCCGGGATCCAAGCCCCGGCTGGGATTTGGGATCCTGGCAGTGCCAATCCCGAGTTTTCCCCGTGCCCTCAGGCCCGTGCCGGAGCTGCCGGGGAAATCCGCAGCGTTCTTCGTGGGCAGCACGGATGAGTTCATCGAGAAGCGCAGGCAGGGGCTGCAGCAGTTCCTGGAGAAGTGAGAGCGGGATTTGGGGATTTGGGGATTTGGGGGTTGGGGTTTGGGAAGGGTTGGGACGAGGGGACAGCACCCAGGGGTGGCCGGGAGGTGACAGCAGAGGGCTGGGTGTCCCTGGTGATTGTCCCTTCCTCGTGTGCCCCTCGTGTCCCTCCCGGCCCCCTCGTGTCCCCCTCATGTCCCTCTGCTCTCCCTCCTGTCCCTCCTCTGTCCATGCCCAGGGTGGGAGGTGACAGCAGAGGCCTGGGTGACCCTCATGTCCCCCTCGTGTCCCCCTCCCGTCCCCTCCTGTCCCTGCCATCCCCCTTGTGTCCCCTCCTGTCCCTCTCCTGTCCCATCCCTGTGTCCCCTTTGTGTCCCCATTTGTGTCCCCCTCCCATCTCCCTCGTGTCCCCCTCGTGTCCATCTCCTGTCCCTCCCATCCCTGTGTCCCCCTCCTGTCCCTCCTTTCTCCGTGCCCAGGGTGGGAGGTGACAGCAGAGGCCTGGGTGACCCTCGTGTCCCCCTCCCATCCCCATGTCCCCCTCCCATCCCCTCATGTCCCCCTCCTGTCCCTCTCCTGTCCCTCTCATCCCCGTGTCCCTCTCCCATCCTCCTCCTGTCCCCCTTTGTGTCCCCCTCATGTCCCTCCTCTCTCCATGCCCAGGGTGGGAGGTGACAGCAGAGGACTGGGTCCCCCTCGTGTCCCCCTCGTGTCCCCCTCGTGTCCCCCTCGTGTCCCCCTCGTGTCCTCCTCATCACCCTTCGTGTCCCCCTTGTGTCCCCCTCCTGTCCCTCCTGTCCCTCCTCTCTGCATGCCCAGGGTGGGAGGTGATGCGGTGCCAGCAGAGGCGACCCTGGCCCTGTGCCCATCACTGTCCCTGTGCCCGTCGCTGTCCCCATAGGGTGGGGGGTGGCACGGTGCCAGCAGAGGTGACCATGGCCCTGTGAGGGGGGTGGCACGGTGCCAGCGGGGGTGACCTGTCCCTGTGCCCATCGCTGTCCCTGTGCCCATCGCTGTCCCTGGCAGGGAGGTGCCCACAGGGCTGACCTGTCCCTGTGCCCATCGCTGTCCCTGTGCCCATCACTGTCCCCGCAGGACTGACCTGTCCCTGTGCCCATCGCTGTCCCTGTGCCCTCGCTGTCCCCGCAGGGAGGTGCCCGCAGGGCTGACCTGTCCCTGTGCCCATCGCTGTCCCTGTGCCCTCGCTGTCCCCGCAGGGAGGTGCCCGCAGGGCTGACCTGTCCCTGTGCCCATCACTGTCCCCGCAGGGCTGACCTGTCCCTGTGCCCTCGCTGTCCCCGCAGGACTGACCTGTCCCTGTGCCCATCACTGTCCCTGTGCCCATCGCTGTCCCCGCAGGGAGGTGCCCGCAGGACTGACCTGTCCCTGTGCCCTCGCTGTCCCTACAGGGCTGACCTGTCCCTGTGCCCTCGCTGTCCCCGCAGGGCTGACCTGTCCCTGTGCCCATCGCTGTCCCTGTGCCCATCGCTGTCCCCGCAGGGCTGACCTGTCCCTGTGCCCATCGCTGTCCCCGCAGGGAGGTGCCCGCAGGGCTGACCTGTCCCTGTGCCCTCGCTGTCCCCGCAGGGCTGACCTGTCCCTGTGCCCTCGCTGTCCCTACAGGGCTGACCTGTCCCTGTGCCCATCGCTGTCCCCGCAGGGAGGTGCCCACAGGACTGACCTGTCCCTGTGCCCTCGCTGTCCCCGCAGGGCTGACCTGTCCCTGTGCCCATCGCTGTCCCTGTGCCCATCGCTGTCCCCGCAGGGCTGACCTGTCCCTGTGCCCATCGCTGTCCCCGCAGGGAGGTGCCCACAGGGCTGACCTGTCCCTGTGCCCTCGCTGTCCCCGCAGGGCTGACCTGTCCCTGTGCCCATCGCTGTCCCTGTGCCCATCGCTGTCCCCGCAGGGCTGACCTGTCCCTGTGCCCATCGCTGTCCCCGCAGGGAGGTGCCCGCAGGGCTGACCTGTCCCTGTGCCCTCGCTGTCCCCGCAGGGCTGACCTGTCCCTGTGCCCTCGCTGTCCCTACAGGGCTGACCTGTCCCTGTGCCCATCGCTGTCCCCGCAGGGAGGTGCCCACAGGACTGACCTGTCCCTGTGCCCTCGCTGTCCCTACAGGGCTGACCTGTCCCTGTGCCCTCGCTGTCCCCGCAGGGCTGACCTGTCCCTGTGCCCATCGCTGTCCCCGCAGGGAGGTGCCCACAGGACTGACCTGTCCCTGTGCCCTCGCTGTCCCCGCAGGGCTGACCTGTCTCTGTGCCCTCGCTGTCCCCGCAGGGTGCTGCAGAGCGTGGTGCTGCTCTCCGACAGCCGCCTGCACCTGTTCCTGCAGAGCCAGCTGCCCGTGCCCGCCATCGAGGCCTGCGTGCAGGGCCGGGGCCCGCACGGCGTCACCGAGGCCATCCTGCGCTACGCCATGGCCCCCTGCGCCTGGGGGCACCGCGGGCACGGCCCCGTGCCGGCCCCGGCACCGCCCGGCCACCCCGGTGACGTGTAAGGGACGCGGGACAGGGGACGGGGGGCAAGGGATATGGGACATGGGACACAGGATATGGGACAGGGGACGGGGGGCAAGGGATATGGGACAGGGGACATGGGACAGGGGATATGGGACAGGGGACAGGGGATATGGGACACAGGACACAGCAGAGGGGACAGGGGATATGGGACAGGGGACACAGGACAGGGGACACAGGACACAGCAGAGGGGATACGGGACATGGGACGGGGCAAGGGACACAGGACAGGGGACATGGGACACGGGATACGGGACATGGGACAGGGGATATGGGACAGGGGACACGGGACACAGGACACAGGACACGGGACATGGGACAGGGGACACGGGACACAGCACACAGGACACAGCACATGGGACATGGGACACAGCACACAGGACACGGGGCGGGAGCGACTCCGGGCCGGCCATCCCGGGGTGGGATCGTGCAGCTGGGAATGGGCAGGGAAGGGAAGGAGCATCCCAGGGCTGTCCCAGGTCCGCTCTGAGCATCCCGGCTGGGATCGTGCAACAGGAACGGGCAGGGAACGGGAGGAGCATCCCAGGGCTGTCCCAGGTCCGCTCTGAGCATCCCGGGCTGGGATCGTGCAGCAGGGAAGGGAAGGAGCATCCCAGGACCTCACTGGGCATCCCGGGGTGGGATTTTGTGGCAGGGCATGGCCTGAGGAAAGGAGGAGCAGCCTGGGACAGTCCCAGGTCCTGGCTGTGGATCCCGGGCAGGGAAGGGAAGGAGCATCCCAGGACAGTCCCAGGACCTCACTGGGCATCCTGGGGTGGGATTGTGCAGCAGGAAGCGTCCAGGAGCGAGGAGGAGCATCCCGGGATGGGATTTTGTGACAGGGAATGGCCTGAGGAAAGGAGGAGCAACCTGGGACAGTCCCAGGTCCTGGCTGTGAATCCCGGGATGGGATTTTGCGGCAGGAAACGTCCAGGAGAGAGGAGGAGCATCCCGGGATGGGATTTTGTGGCGAGGAACAGGCAGGGAAGGGGAGGAGCATCCCAGGGCTCTCCCAGGTCCTGGCTGTGGATCCCGGGATGGGATTTTGTGGCAGGAAACATCCAGGAGCGAGGAGGAGCATCCTGGGACAATCCCAGCTCCTCGCTGTGGATCCCAGGACGGTCCCAGCTCCTCGTTTTGCATCCCAGGATGGGATTTTGCGGCAGGAAAGGGCCTGGGGAGAGGATCCAACTGCGCTGCTGCAAATCCCTGGAAAAGCTGGACAAGCCCAGACTCCCCTGGCTGGTCTGGGGGTCTCAGAGATGTTCCAAACCCCTTAAAAATTAGGGAAATCCAACCAAATTTGGGCTTCCTGCCCTGCCCCGTGCCTGCTTTTCCTGGAAAATAAGAGGTGTCTGGATTCCAGCAGGAGTTTTTAAGGAGTCTCATGGTTGGAGGAAGAGGTTCGAGGGGCAGGAGCCAGGGGCTGGAATGTCCCTGGGATGGGAATATCCCCCTTTTCCAGCTCCGGGCTCGGTGCTCCCGTGCCGAGGACGTTCCCTGGATCTCTTCTCCAGCCTGACCCGCTCTGTTCTCCCAGCTGTGCCGGCCTGGGAAGCGCCCAAGGCTGCCTGGAGAGCTTCCCGTACTGGGGCGACTTCGGCGTGGACGAGGCACGGCCGGAGAGCCCGGCTGGACACGGAGTGACCCCTCTGGAGAGCCCGGACAGCCCGGCTGGACACGGAGTGACCCCTCTGGAGAGCCCGGACAGCCCGGCTGGACACGGAGTGACCCCTGTGGAGAGCCCAACCGGACACGGAGTGACCCCTCTGGAGAGCCCGGCCAGACACGGAGTGACCCCTCTGGAGGAGCCCCCCCGGGATGTCCGGCTGGACATGGAGTGACCCCTCTGGAGAGCCCAGCTGGACACGGAGTGACCCCTCTGGAGAGCCCGGCCGGACACGGAGTGACCCCTCCAGAGGAGCCCCCCCGGGATGTCCGGCTGGACACGGAGTGACCCCTCTGAGAGCCCAGAGAGCCCGGCCGGACATGGAGTGACCCCTCTGGAGAGCCTGGCTGGACACGGAGTGACCCCTGTGGAGAGCCCAACCGGACACGGAGTGACCCCTCCAGAGGAGCCCCCCTGGGATGTCCGGCCCGACACGGAGTGACCCCTCTGGAGAGCCCGGAGAGCCCGGCCGGACACAGAGTGACCCCTCCGGAGCCCTGGCTCGGAGAGGGATCCGTGCGGAGGCACCGGGATGGCCGGACTGGGTGGACTGGGCAGCACTGGGAGCTCTTTCCCAGCGGATTCCCGCTTTTCCCCGCTATTCCCCGGCCGCGTTTCCTCGCTCTGCTCCCGGAGGAGGGATCTGGGAGCTCGGGAATGCCGTGGTCTTGCTTCCCACGGTGGCCGTGGCTCCCTGGCCGGAGCGGGAGCGGGGCTCGGGGGGTGGCAGTGCCGCCGGGCTCCGTGTCCTCGGCACTTCCCGCTGGGATAAGGGAGGGATGGGGTTGGAATTTGGGTCCCCTTCCCGCTGCTGGGGCCGTTCCAGGCTGGAATTTCTGGGAAAGCAGGAGCGGCTCGGGTGGTTTTGGTGTCCCCTCCCTCTGAGCACTTGGTGTGGGCAGGGCTGGCGAGCCCTGGCTGGACGTGAAAATGAAATAAAAACAAATAAAAATAAAACCGAAGTCGAGGAGAATTTGCCGGGAGCTGCCGAGCTCGGGGCCGGGAGGAGCGTGGGGAATTCGGGGATTTAGGGAACACGGACGCACAAATCCCTTCGCGCAGCTCCTGCTCCTCTCCCAGCTCTCATTCCCAGAGAGCTCCCCGGAATTCCAGCAAAATTCCGCAGGGACTCCCCCAGAGCTGCTCCTGCTCAGCTCCTCTCCCTTTCCCAGCCCATCCCCAATCCCAACCCCAATTCCCGACGGCGGCTCCACCCCAAACCCCCCAGATCCCCCCCAGCCGGTCCCTCCAGGGCCGGGCGGGGCTCGGGGCGGATTTTGGGGAGGGTTTGGGGGTTTTTTGCTCCATTCCCGGGATGCTCCAGGGAAGGGGAGGGAATGTCGGGAGGAGTTCAGGGCCGGGGCCGGCAGCTGCCCGGAGCGCCGCTGCCATTGGCTGCTCCCCTCATGAATATTCATCGACGTGCATCAATATTCATGAGAGAGCCGCTCGGAATGGCGCGGCTGGGCGGGCAGATGTGCGCGGGGATGCGCTTGGGATCCAGGGATCCGATCCAGATCCAGGGATCCGATCCAGATCCAGGGTTCCGATCCGAATCCAGGGAGCCCCTCCGAATCCAGGGATCCGATCCGAATCCAGGGATGCGCTCCGAATCCAGGGATCCGATCCAGATCCAGGGATGCGCTCCGAATCCAGGGATCCGATCCAGATCCAGGGATCCGATCCGAATCCAGGGAGCCCCTCCGAATCCAGGGATCCGATCCGAATCCAGGGATGCGCTCCGAATCCAGGGATCCGATCCAGATCCAGGGATCCGATCCGAATCCAGGGAGCCCCTCCGAATCCAGGGATCCAATCCGAATCCAGGGATCCGATCCAGATCCAGGGATCCGATCCGAATCCAGGGATGCGCTCCGAATCCAGGGATCCGATCCAGATCCAGGGATCCGATCCAAGGATCTGATCCGAATCCAGGGATCCGATCCATCCCCATGGATCTGCCCCAAATCCATGGGATCTGCTCTGTCCCCATGGATCCGCTCTGTCCTCATGGATCTGCTCCATGCCCCTTTCCAGCCCCTCTCCGGCCCCATTCCTCAAATTCCAGAGGGAATCCAGCCCAGCCTGGGAATTCCAGAAGGATTCGAGCCCCGCCCGGCTGAGCTCGGGGCGCCCCCCGCCCCCTCCCCACCCAACCCGCGGCGAGACGTGGGGAGGGGGCGGCACCGCGATGGCTCCCGCTGCATCCCCTGGGATCCATCCCCTGGGATCCATCCCCTGGGATCCACCCCGTGGGATCCACCCCGTGGGATCCACCCCGCGGGATCCATCCCATGGGATCCATCCCCTGGGATCCACCCAGTGGGGTCCACCCAGTGGGATCCATCCCGTGGGATCCACCCCCATGGGATCCATCCCCATGGGATCCATCCCCTGGGATCCACCCCCTGGGATCCATCCCGCTTTTCCTGGCTCCAGCATCTGCCCAGCTGTGCCCTGGAGAGGCCCCGGGGGGGGCGGATTCTGGGGCCCCGTTCCCGGCAGCCGGCAGGGCCCTACCCCCACCTAGGGGCGCTGGAGCCGGGAGCGGGAACAGTGGGAAAAGCGGGAACAGCGGGAACAGCGGGAACAGCGGGAACAGCGGGAACAGTGGGAACAGCGGGAAAAGCGGGAACAGTGGGAACAGCGGGAACAGCGGGAAAAGCGGGAACAGTGGGAACAGTGGGAACAGTGGGAACAGTGGGAACAGCGGGAACAGTGGGAACAGTGGGAACAGCGGGAACAGCGGGAAAAGCGGGAACAGCGGGAACAGCGGGAACAGCGGGAACAGCGGGAAAAGCGGGAAAAGCGGGAACAGCGGGAACAGTGGGAACAGTGGGAACAGCGGGAAAAGCGGGAACAGTGGGAAAAGCGGGAACAGTGGGAACAGCGGGAACAGCGGGAAAAGCGGGAACAGTGGGAACAGCGGGAAAAGCGGGAACAGCGGGAACAGCGGGAACAGCGGGAACAGTGGGAACAGTGGGAACAGCGGGAACAGCGGGAAAAGCGGGAACAGCGGGAACAGCGGGAAAAGCGGGAAAAGCGGGAACAGCGGGAAAAGCGGGAACAGCGGGAACAGCGGGAACAGCGGGAAAAGCGGGAACAGCGGGAACAGTGGGAACAGCGGGAACAGCGGGAACAGTGGGAACAGTGGGAAAAGCGGGAACAGCGGGAACAGCGGGAACAGCGGGAAAAGCGGGAACAGCGGGAACAGGAGCAGGAGGAGGCGCTGGATTCACCCGCACGGCCTGGAGCGGAGCGGGGGCGCTCGGAGGGGGGGCTCAGGAAGAGCGGCCATTCCCGGCCATTCCCGGCCATTCCCGGTCATTCCCAACCATTCCCGGTCATTCCCGACCATTCCTGGCCATTCCCGGCCATTCCCAACCATTTCCAACCATTCCCGACCATTCCTGGTCATTCCCAACCATTCCCGGTCTATTCCTGGTCATTTTCCCGGCCATTCCAGGCCATTCCCGGCCATTCCTGGGCATTCCCGGTCATTCCCAACCATTCCCGGTCATTCCCGACCATTCCTGGCCATTCCCGGTCATTCCCGACCATTCCCGGTCATTCCTGGTCATTCCTGGCCATTCCCGGCCATTCCCAACCATTCCCGGTCTATTCCTGGTCATTTTCCCAGCCATTCCAGGCCATTCCTGGGCATTCCCGGTCATTCCCAAACCATTCCTGGCCATTCCCGGCCATTCCCGGTCATTTTCCCAGCCATTCCCGGTCATCCCCAACCATTCCCGACCATTCCTGGCCATTCCCGGCCATTCCCGGTCATTCCTGGCCATTCCCGGTCATTCCCGGCCATTCCTGGTCATTCCCAACCATTGGCAACCATTCCCGGCCATTCCCGGTCATTCCCGGCCATTCCCGGCCATTCCCTGCACCCCTTCCCAGTCCCAGCCCCGCCACAAAGTCTGGAGCAGCCAAACTTGGAGAGGAAAAAGGGATTTATTGAGGAGAACCCCCGGGATCTGGGATGGGCTAAAACCTGGATTTGGGATGGGGGAACACCTGGAGACCTCCAGGGGATTTGGGATGGACCCGGGAAAAGCGGGAGAACGAGGGTGGGAGACCTCCAGGGAATTTGGGATTGAGCCCTCCCCGTTCCCAGCCCCGCCCCGTGCCTCAGTTTCCCCATGGAATGCTTCCCTGAGGGATTTTTGGGATAAAACCGCTCGGTCCCACGGAGGTGACTCTGCCACGTGAATCCCATGGGATTTGTGGGATTTGGAATCCAGGGAATGACCCACGCCGCTCCCGGTCCCGCCTGATCCAGGGAAAAGCGGGAGATGGAGCCAAAGGCACCGCGGAGACCCCGGGATGGATCCGCGTCCCCTGAACCCCGGACCTGACCCCAAATCCCAACCCCAAAACTGACCCCAAAACCCAAAACCCCAAACCCCGCACCCCGCACCCCACACCCCGAATCTGACCCCAAATCCCAAACCCCAACCCCAAAACTGACCCCAAACAAAACCCCAAACCCCAACCGCACACCCCAAATCCCGCACCCCAAACCTGACCCCAAACCCCAACCCCACACCCCAAAACTGACCCCAAACCCCTCACCCCAAACCCAAAACCCCAACCCCAAACAAAACCCCAAACCCCACACCCCAAACCCAAAACCCCAAACCCAAAACCCCACACCCCAAACCCAAAACCCCAAACCCCACACCCCAAATCCCGCACCCCAACCCCCAAAATGACCCCAAACCCAAAACCCCAAACCCCGAACCTGACCCCAAATCTCGCACCTCAAACGTCAAACCTGACCCCAAACCCCAAAAAACCCAAAACTGACCCTAAACCCCGCACCCCAAACCTCAAACCCCAACCCCACACCCCAAATCCCGCAACCCGCACCCCAAACCCCAACCCCAAACAAAACCCCAAACCCCAACCCCAAACCCCGCACCCCAAACCTGACCCCAAACCCCAAAACCCAACCCCACACCCCAAACCGCACACCCTAAATCCCAATCCCCAAAGATCCCAAAGGTTGGAATTTGGGATTACCAACCTTAACCCGCACCCCAAACCCTGAAACCCGCACCCCAAACCCGACCCCAAACCTGACCCCAAACCCCGCAGCCCGAACCCCGCACCCCAAACCCGACCCCGCACCCCAAACCTGACCCCAAACCTGTCACTCCTCCAGCTCGAAGGCGGGCGCCAGGAATTCCCTCGGGACGATCCCGATCTCGTCCCGGAGCTCCCCGACCCACCAGCCGTGCCCGGGGTACTCCTGTGGGGTCACAGGGACTGTGCTTGGGGTCAGGCCCTTCCTTTGGGGCTCTGACCGCCAGAACCCCACAAAGAATACCCCGAACCCACAAAAAAAAAATCCCAAACACCACCAAAAATACCCCGACCCCATAAAAAATATCCCAAACACCACCAAAAATACCCCGAACCCATAAAAAATACCCTGAACCCATAGAAAATACCCCAAATCCCACAAAAAATACCTCGAACTCATAAAAAAATACCCCAAATCCCACAAAAAATACCCCAAACCCATAGAAAATACCCCAAATCCCACAAAAAATACCCCAAACCCATAAAAAATACCCCAAATCCCACAAAAAATACCCCAAACCCATAAAAAATACCCCAAATCCCACAAAAAATACCTCGAACTCATAAAAAAATACCCCAAACCCATAAAAGATATCCCAAACCCATAAAAAATACCCCGAATCCCACAAAAAATACCCCGAACCCATAAAAAATACCCCGAACCCATAAAAAATATCCCAAACACCACAAAAAATACCCCGAACCCATAAAAAATACCCCAAATCCCACAAAAAATACCTCGAACTCATAAAAAAATACCTCGAACCCATAAAAAATATCCCAAACCCATAAAAAATACCCCAAATCCCACAAAAAATACCTCGAACTCATAAAAAAATACCTCGAACCCATAAAAAATATCCCAAACCCATAAAAAATACCCCGAATCCCACAAAAAATACCCCGAACCCATAAAAAATACCCCGAACCCATAAAAAATATCCCAAACACCACAAAAAATATCCCGAACCCATAAAAAATACCCCGAACCCATAAAAAATATCCCAAACACCACCAAAAATACCCTGAACCCATAAAAAATACCCCAAACCCATAAAAAATACCCCGAACCCAGAAAAAATATCCCAAATCCCATAAAAAATACCCCGAACACATAAAAAATATCCCAAATCCCATAAAAAATACCCCGAACCCATAGAAAATACCCCAAACCCATAAAAAATACCCCGAACCCATGAAAAATACCCTGAACCCATAAAAAATACCCCAAACCCATAAAAAATACCCCAAATCCCACAAAAAATACCTCGAACCCATAAAAAATACCCCAAACCCATAAAAAATACCCCAAATCCCACAAAAAATACCCCTAACCCATAAAAAATACCCCAAATCCCACAAAAAATACCTCGAACTCATAAAAAAATACCTCGAACCCATAAAAAATATCCCGAACCCATAAAAAATACCCCAAATCCCACAAAAAATACCTCGAACTCATAAAAAAATACCTCGAACCCATAAAAAATACCCCAAACCCATAAAAACTACCCTGAACCCATAAAAAATACCCCAAACCCGTAAAAAATACCCCGAACCCAGAAAAAATATCCCAAACACCACAAAAAATATCCCGAACCCATAAAAAATACCCCGAACCCATAAAAAATATCCCAAACACCACCAAAAATACCCTGAACCCATAAAAAATACCCCGAACCCAGAAAAAATATCCCAAATCCCATAAAAAATACCCCGAACCCATAGAAAATATCCCAAACCCATAAAAAATACCCCGAACCCATAAAAAATACCCTGAACCCATAAAAAATACCCCAAACCCATAAAAAATACCCCAAATCCCACAAAAAATACCTCGAACCCATAAAAAATACCCCGAACACATAAAAAATACCCCAAACCCATAAAAAAACCTCCAAATCCCACAAAAAATACCTCGAACCCATAAAATATACCCTGAACCCATAGAAAATACCCAAAATCTCACCAAAAAGACCCCAAATCCCACAAAAAAACCCTCGAACCCATAAAAAATACCCTGAACCCATAGAAAATACCCCAAATCCCACAAAAAGTACCCCAAACCCATAAAAAATACCCCAAATCCCACAAAAAATACCCCAAACCCATAGAAAATACCCCAAATCCCACAAAAAATACCCCGAACCCATAAAAAATACCCCAAATCCCACAAAAAATACCTCGAACTCATAAAAAAATACCTCGAACCCATAAAAAATATCCCAAACCCATAAAAAATACCCCAAATCCCACAAAAAATACCTCGAACTCATAAAAAAATACCTCGAACCCATAAAAAATATCCCAAACCCATAAAAAATACCCCGAATCCCACAAAAAATACCCCGAACCCATAAAAAATACCCCGAACACCACAAAAAATATCCCAAACACCACAAAAAATATCCCGAACCCATAAAAAATACCCCGAACCCAGAAAAAATATCCCAAACACCACCAAAAATACCCCAAACCTATAAAAAATACCCCGAACCCAGAAAAAATATCCCAAATCCCATAAAAAATACCCCGAACCCATAGAAAATATCCCAAACCCATAAAAAATACCCCGAACCCATAAAAAATACCCTGAACCCATAAAAAATACCCCAAACCCATAAAAAATACCCCAAATCCCACAAAAAATACCTCGAACCCATAAAAAATACCCCGAACACATAAAAAATACCCCAAACCCATAAAAAAACCTCCAAATCCCACAAAAAATACCTCGAACCCATAAAAAATACCCTGAACCCATAGAAAATACCCCAAATTCCACAAAAAATACCCCAAACCCATAAAAAATACCCCAAATCCCACAAAAAATACCCCAAACCCATAAAAAATACCCCAAATCCCACAAAAAATACCTCGAACTCATAAAAAAATACCTCGAACCCATAAAAAATATCCCAAACCCATAAAAAATACCCCGAATCCCACAAAAAATACCCCGAACCCATAAAAAATACCCCGAACCCATAAAAAATATCCCAAACACCACAAAAAATATCCCGAACCCATAAAAAATACCCCGAACCCATAAAAAATATCCCAAACACCACCAAAAATACCCCAAACCCATAAAAAATACCCCGAACCCAGAAAAAATATCCCAAATCCCATAAAAAATACCCCGAACCCATAGAAAATATCCCAAACCCATAAAAAATACCCCGAACCCATAAAAAATACCCTGAACCCATAAAAAATACCCCGAACACATAAAAAATACCCCAAACCCATAAAAAAAACTCCAAATCCCACAAAAAATACCTCGAACCCATAAAATATACCCGGAACCCATAGAAAATACCCAAAATCTCACCAAAAAGACCCCAAATCCCACAAAAAAAACCTCGAACCCATAAAAAATACCCTGAACCCATAGAAAATACCCCAAATCCCACAAAAAATACCCCAAACCCACAAAAAATACCCCAAATCCCACAGAGAATACCCCGGACCTGACCCCGAACCCCAAGAAGGGCGGGATAAGGGACGGGGGGTTTGGAAAGGATTTTTTGGTTCGGGGTTCGGGGTTTAAGGTTTGGGGTTCGGGGTTCGGAGTTTGGAGGTTTGGGATTTGGGGTCAGGTTTGGGGTTTGGGATTTGCAGTTTTGGGATTCGGGGTTTGAGGTTTGGGGTGTAGGGTCAGGTTCGGGGTTTGGGGTTTGGGATTCGGGCTTTGGGGTTTGGGATTTGCAGTTTTGGGATTCGGGGTTTGGGGTTTGGGATTTGCAGTTTTGGGATTCGGGGTTTGAGGTTTGGGGTGTAGGGTCAGGTTCGGGGTTTGGGGTTTCGGGGTTTGGGGTTTGGGATTTGCAGTTTTGGGTTCGGGGTTTGAGGTTTGGGGTGTAGGGTCAGGTTCGGGGTTTGGGGTTTGGGATTCGGGCTTTGGGGTTTGGGATTTGCAGTTTTGGGTTCGGGGTTTGGGGTTTGGGATTTGCAGTTTTGGGATTCGGGGTTTGGGGTTTGGGATTTGCAGTTTTGGGTTCGGGGTTTGAGGTTTGGGGTGTAGGGTCAGGTTCGGGGTTTGGGGTTTCGGGGTTTGGGGTTTGGGATTTGCAGTTTGGGGTTCGGGGTGTAGGGTCAGGTTTGGGGTTCGGGGTTTGGGGGTTGGGATTTGCAGTTTGGGGTTCGGAGTTTGGAGGTTTGGGGTTTGGGGTTTGGGATTTGCAGTTTGGGGTTCGGGGTTCGGGGTTTGGGGTTTTGGGGTTCGGGGTTCGGGGTGTAGGGTCAGGTTTGGGGTTTGGGGTCAGGTTCGGGGTTCGGGGTTTGGGGTCAGGTTCGGGGTGTAGTGTCACGTTTGGGGTTTGGGGTTCGAGGTTTCGGGTTCGGGGTTTGGAGTTTTGGGGTTTGGGGTTTGGGGTCACGTTCGGGGTTTGGGGTCACGTTTGGGGTTTGGGGTTTGGGGTCACGTTCGGGGTTTGGGGTTTGGGGTTCGGGGTGTAGGGTCAGGTTTGGGGTTTGGGGTTTGGGGTTCGGGGTTTGAGTTCACGTTTGGGGTTTGGGGTTCGGGGTTTGGGGTCACGTTCGGGGTTTGGGGTTCGGGGTTCGGGGTGTAGGGTCAGGTTTGGGGTTTGGGGTTTGGGGTCACGTTCGGGGTTTGGGGTCACGTTCGGGGGTCGGGGTTTGGGGTCACGTTCGGGGTTTGGGGTCACGTTCGGGGGTCGGGGTTCGGCCTTTGCTCGGGAACTCAATGCTTAATTCACCCTGATTCTTTGGGCTTTAACCCCAAATCCCAGCCCGGAGCCCGGAGCGGGGGATGGAGCAATCCCGACATCCAGGAAGGGGAAAAGAATTCCAAACTTAAGGAAAAACCCCGAATTTAACGGAAAATCCAAATTGACGGAAAAATCCAAATTTAGCCCTAAAAGCCCGCCCCCCACCCGCCCCACCCCCATCTGTGAGCGATCCCCGTTTCCAGCTCATCCCGGCCCTGATCCCAAATCCCGGGATCATCCAAGGAGCCGGGAGCTCCTCCTCAGCCAGGAGGGGAAGGGGGGAAAAGTCCAAATTTCGAGCAAAAATCCCGATTGATTCCGAAAAATCCCAATTGATTCCTAAAAATACGAATTAACTCCTGAAAATCCGAATTGACTCCTAAAAATCCGAATTAACTCCTGAAAATCCGGACTGATTCTGAAAAATCCTGATTGATTCTGAAAATCCGAATTTTTTCCCGAAAAATCCCAATTGATTCCTAAAATTGCGAATTAATTCCTAAAAATCCCAACTAATACCTAAAAATCCCATTTTTTTCCTAAAAATCCGATTTTATTCCTAAAAATCCCAATTAATACCTAAAAATCCCAATTTATTCTGAAAAATCCGATTTATTTCCTAAAAGTCCGATTTTTTCCCTAAAACCCCCAATCTTATTCCTAAAAATCCCAATTTATATCTAAAAATCCCAATTAATTCATAAACCCCCCAATTTTATCCCTAAAAATCCCATTTTATACCTAAAAATCCCAATTAATTCCTAAAACCCCAAATTTTATCTCTAAAATCCCAATTAATCCCTAAAATCCCCAATTAATTCCTAAAACCCCATTTTTATCCCTAAAAATCCCAATTAATCCCTAAAAACCCAAATTAATTCCTAAAACCCCATTTTTATCCCTAAAAATCCCAATTAATCCCTAAAAATCCCAATTTTATCCCTAAAAAATCCCAATTTATACCTAAAAAATCCGAATTTTTTCCTAAAACTCCCAACTAATACCTAAAAATCCCATTTTTTTTTCCTAAAAATCCCATTTTTTTTTTCCTAAAAACCCCAATTTTATCCCTAAAAATCCCAGTTAATCCCTACAAACCGCCGCACCTCCGCCTCTCCCCGAGCATCCCCGCCCCGCTCCCGGAGTATCCCCGTCCTGGAGCATCCCTGTCCCGGGACATCCCCGTTCCCGGAGCATCCCCGCTCCCGGAGCA
This sequence comes from Corvus moneduloides, assembly GCF_009650955.1. Classification (NCBI taxonomy): domain Eukaryota; kingdom Metazoa; phylum Chordata; class Aves; order Passeriformes; family Corvidae; genus Corvus; species Corvus moneduloides. The sequence goes on along the minus strand of NC_045501.1, from coordinate 1,334,683 downwards.
TCCCCGTCCTGGAGCATCCCTGTCCCGGGACATCCCCGTTCCCGGAGCATCCCCGCTCCCGGAGCATCCCCGTTCCCGGAGCATCCCCGTTCCCGGAGCATCCCTGTCCCGGGACATCCCCGTTCCCGGAGCATCCCCACTCCCGGAGCATCCCCGTTCCCGGAGCATCCCTGTCCCGGGACATCCCCGCTCCCGGAGCATCCCCGTTCCCGGGACATCCCCGTTCCCGGGACATCCCCGTTCCCGGAGCATCCCCGTTCCCGGAGCATCCCCGCTCTCGGAGCATCCCTGTCCCGGAACATCCCCGTTCCCGGGACATCCCCGTTCCCGGAGCATCCCCGCTCTCGGAGCATCCCTGTCCCGGAACATCCCCGTTCCCGGAGCATCCCCGTTCCCGGGACATCCCCGTTCCCGGAGCATCCCCGTTCCCGGGACATCCCCGTTCCCGGAGCATCCCCGTTCCCGGGACATCCCCGCTCCCGGAGCATCCCCGTTCCCGGGACATCCCCGTTCCCGGAGCATCCCTGTCCCGGAACATCCCCGTTCCCGGGACATCCCCGTTCCCGGGACATCCCCGTTCCCGGAGCATCCCCGTTCCCGGGACATCCCCGTTCCCGGGACATCCCCGTTCCCGGAGCATCCCCGTTCCCGGAGCATCCCCGCCCCGCCCCGCCCCGCCCCGGGATCGCTCCGCAGCCGGGCCCGGCCCGGGATTTCCGCCGCTCGCTGCCAGCAGGAATTCAAAGCGCATTAAAGCCGCGGCGGCGGCGTTCGAGCCCTCGGCTCCCGGTGCCAAATTGCCCCGCGCTGGCTCGCGCAGATGTTCGTTAATTATGCTAATTTTTATTAAACGATCCAAGCCAGCGCGGAGCCCCGCCGGGGGCTGAACTCTGCTCCGCTCCTTTCCGACCCGCTGGAATTCCAGCCCCGCGCCGGCTTTTGGGAAGCGGGAGAGGGAAGGGGAGGAGGAAGAGGAGGAGGAGGGAGGCCGAGGATGGGGTTTTGGTGGGCTCGGACTAATTAGGCGTTAATGAGGGCTCTGCGCGCGGCGGCTGCGAGGGAGGGGGTTTAGGAGAGGGTTCGTGGAAAAGCGGGGCTGGAAAAGCGCTCCGGGAGGATGGAGGGGAGCGGGAGGGGAAGGGGATGGGATGCGGGAGGCGCCGGGGGGGTCCCTGGGAGAACTGGGAAGCAGCCGGGAAGCAGAGCATCCTCCACATTCCCAGAAGTCGGGAAATTGGGAATCTGGCGCCTTTTCGAGGCTGCGGATTGGATTTGGGGTGGCCCCAACACCATCTCCCCATTCCCAGGAATCAGCAGGAATCCCCAAACTGGGAATGTCTCACCTTTTCGAGGCTGGGGATTGGATTTGGGGTCACCCCAACCCCATTTCCTCCATCCCTAGAAATTCCAAAACTGGGAATCTGGCACATTTCCAGAACTGGGGATTGGATTTGGGGTCACCTCAACCCCATCCTCCCCATTCCCAGGAATCAGCAGGAATCCCCGAACTGGGAATCTCTCACCTTTTCAAGGCTGGGAATCGGATTTGGGGTCACCCCAACCCCGCCCTCTCCCCCAGGACGCTCTCCGTGCCCTCCTGGAACGCTGGGATTTGTCCCAGGGGGAAGGAACCCTCCCAAAGCCCTTCCCACATCCCATTCCCGAGATTCCCAGAGCCGCTGGTCGGGATAACCCCCCCCCAATCCGGGATTTTCCGGCACACGGGACCAGCAAAAGCTCCCAGCTGCTTTTCCAAGTGGGAACTGGAATTCCTGCCTGACCCGGCCCTGGATTCCCCCTGTCCCCATCGGGGGGGACATCCCGGTGTCACCGAGCTGGGGGTGGGAACGGCCCCGGCTGGAGGAACCCCCGAAAGCGCAGCCAGGACGGAATCCCGGGAATGATTTGGGTTGGGAAGGGACCTGAAATCCCATCCAGGGACACCTCCCACCATCCCAGGGTGCTCCAAGCCCCGTCCGACCTGGCCACGCTCCTCGTGTCCCATCCCACTGGGATCTGCCCCATCCCACCGGGATCTGCCCCATCCCACCGGGATCCATCTGTCCCACCCCACCGGGATCTGTCCCACCCCATCAGGATCCATCTGTCCCATCCCACCAGGATCCATCTGCCCCATCCCACCGGGATCTGCCCCATCCCATGAGGTCCGTCCATCCCATCCCACCAGAGTCCACGCATCCCACCCCATCAGGATCCACCTGTCCCATCCCACCAGGGTCTGTCCCACCCCATCAGGATCCACCTGTCCCACCCCACCGGGATCTGTCCCATCCCATCGGGATCTATCCCACCCCATCAGGATCCATCTGTCCCACCCCACCGGGATCTGTCCCACCCCACTGGGCCCTCCCCACCCCATCCCAGCGGGAAGAACCCGGCACACAGGGGGGGCTCGGAGCCCTCGGGGTGAGGGACGGGGACGAAGCCGAGGGCCCCTGGGGGAGGACAAAGCTGATGGTCCCCGGGGGTGTGCCCAGCCTGGAGTGCCCAGCCTGGAGCGCCCAGCCTGGAGTGAGCACAAGGACAGCTCTGGCCACAGCTGGACAAGTGCCCGGCTCCTCCTCAGCCTTTCCAAGTGGGCCCAGCCTGAGCAGAGGGATCCAGGATTTATCCAAGGAACCGTTTCCCATAAAAAACCTCCAACCAGAGCCCCAAATCTGACCGAGGAACAACGAGGGGCACACGGGGGACACTCGGGGGGCAGATTTGGGACCACTTCCCATAAAAAACCTCCAACCAGAGCCCCAAATCTGGCCGAGGGGCACACAGGGGACACTCGGGAGACACTCGAGAGCCGGATTTGGAACTATTTCCCATAAAAACCTCCAACCAGAGCCCCAACACCACCCAACCCTGACCGAGGCACACTCGGGGGATACTTGGGGGACATTCGGGGGCCAGATTTGGAACCATTTCCCATAAAAACCTCCAACCAAAGCCCCAAATCTGGCCGAGGCACACTCGGGGGACACTCAAGAGCCAGATTTGGAACCATTTTCCCACAAAAACCTCCAACCAGAGCCCCAACCCTGACCGAAGCCCACTCGGGGGACACTCGGGGTGAGGCGCACGGGGCCAGCCACCAGCGCTGGGGGCCACCAAAGCCCCGCCGAGGCCTGGGAAGAGCCGGGTTCATCTTTATTCCGTGCCGAGCGCGCTGCCAAGCCCGAGGCGCCGCGCGGCTGGAGCCGATGTGACGGAAATGTTTAATCTGCCGAGCCCATCTGCGCCGCTCTGCCCGCGCCAGGAGCTCCGCAGCGCCTTTAATATTCCCCTAAATCACCTCCGAGGGCCGCGGCCGCGCTCGCTCCGGTTCATCTGGAGTGCACGGAGGAACGGGGGGCGCGGAGAGGGCAGGGGGAGGCCACGGCCGTGGGTTTGGGGAGGGGTTCCCGAGGATTTGGGGCTTTGAGGTGCTTGGATTTGGAGGGGGGGGCGGGGGAGAGGAGGGGGGAAATTAAAATTTTAAATAAAGAGGTTTTTTTGTTTTTTTTTTTTTTTTTGATGGGGAGTGGGGAAAAATCTGCGGGAAGTTGCGGTGGTGGGGCTGGGAAAAAAAAAAAAAACCAAAACCGGGAGGGAGTGGGAATTGGTTTTGGGAGGAATTATTCCCAGAAATCGCCCTTCTCCATCTCCTTCCTCCCTCCCATCCTGCTCCGAACAAAATGGGTGTGGAGACTCAGAGGAGAGGGGGGAAAAAACCCCCAAAATTCCCGCGTCGGGATCCCGAGGAACCGGGACGCTCCAGCTCCCTGATCCCTGCCTCAGTTTCCCCCAGGCTGATCCCTCCCTGTGGCTCAAAGAGGGATTGGAAGGAAGAGGGAATTTTGCTTTGGGGTCCTGAGCGCCTTGGATTTGAGGGGGGGAGAGGAGGCAAAAAAAAAATAAAATAAAGAGTTTATTTTTTGGGTTTTTTTACCAGGAGGTGGTAAAAACCTGCGGGAAGTTGTGCTGGCGGCAAACGGGAGGGGATGGAGGAAAAATTATTCCCAGAAATCACTTTTCTCCATCTCCTTCCTCTCTTCCATCCTGCTCCAAACAGAACGGGTGTGGAGGTTCAGGAGAGAGAGGGGAAAACCCCCCAAAAAACCCCAAAACCCCCAAAAAAACCCCCCAAAAAGCCCGGCACAGCTCCTGGAGCCGGGATGCTCCAGCTCAGGTGTATCCCTGCCTCAGTTTCCCCCCAGGCCGATCCCTCCCTGTGGCTTAACGAGGGGTTGGAAGGAAGAGGAGGGAATTCTGAGCAGGACCTGAAGTGCCAGGACACAGGGAATGGTTTTGGGGTGCGAAAAGGGGATATTCAGACCGGACACGAGGAATAAATCCATCCCTGGGAGGCTGGGAGGGGCTGGGATGGAATTCCCAGAGAAGCTGGGGCTGCCCCTGGATCCCTGGCAGTGCCCAAGGCCGGGCTGGACGGGGCCGGGAGCAGCCTGGGATTGGGGAATTGTCCCTGCCCGCGGGACCGGATGGGATTTAGGGTCCCTTCCAACCCAAACGTGATTCTGGGATCGATTCTGGGATCGATTCTGGGATCGATTCTGGCCCCAAGACCTGCTGGGCCAGGAATGCGCCGGGTCCGGGGGTGCAGGGGGTGCAGGGGGATGGGCGGGATCCAGAGGATTTGGAGGTTCAGGGATGCGGGAATTGTGGTGGGGGACAACCAGGATTCGGGAATGTTTGGGGTGCAGGGGCTTCACCAGCTCCAGGATGATCCAGGGGTACCAGGGGAGCTCGGGGGTCCAGGGAGGAGCAGGGAGCAGGGAGGATGAGCGGGATCCGGGAGATTCAGGGGCCAGGAGGATCTGGGGCTCAGGGATGAGCGGGGATCAAGGAGGATGAGCGGGATTCGGGGGATTTGGGGGTTCAGGGATGCAGGGATGGGGGGGATGCTCGGGATCCGGGAATGTTTGGGGGCCAGGAGGATCCGGGGCTCAGGGATGAGCGGGGATCAAGGAGGATGAGCGGGATCCGGGAGATTTGGGGGTTCAGGGATGCAGGAATTGGGGGGGAATGTGCAGGATCCAGAGGGTTCGCGGGTCCAGGACGAGCCGGGGGTGCAGGGGGTGAACTCGGGGGGCTCCAGCGCTGCGCGGGGGCTGCGCGGGGCTGAGCGGGGCTGAGCGGGGTCCGGGGGATTTGGAGGCTCAGGGATGCAGGAATTGGGGGGATGCGCGGGGTGCAGGAGGATCGGGGGGTCCAGGACGATCTGGGGGGTGCAGGGGATGAACTCGGGGGGCTCCAGCGCTGCGCGGGGGCTGCGCGGGGCTGAGCGGGGTCCGGGGGATTTGGGGGTTCAGGGATGCAGGAATTCGGGGGGAATGTGCACGATCCAGAGGGTTCGCGGGTCCAGGACGAGCCGGGGGTGCAGGGGGTGAACTCGGGGGGCTCCAGCGCTGCGCGGGGACCCGCGGGGACCCGGGAGGATGCGCGGGATGCGGAGGCTCAGGGATGCAGGGATTGGGGGGATGCGCGGGGTGCAGGAGGATCGGGGGGTCCAGGACGATCGGGGGGTGCAGGGGGTGAACTCGGGGGGCTCCAGCGCTGCGCGGGGACCCGCGGGAGAGGCGCGGGCGCTGGCGCATCCCCCGCGTTGCCATGGCAGCCGCTGCCGGCTCCGCTCGGCGCATCCCCGGGGGCCGCTCCGGCGGATCCACCTGCTCCTCCCGACCCTCGGCGGGGTCATCGCCAGGTCGGCAGAATAAATGAACGCGAGCGCTAATGAGGTGTTGGCGGCTGTTTATGCTCTCCGTGTGTCGGGGGCACTCACATTTCGAGAGCTCATTATGGGCTGCAATTAGGCTGCACCATCGGCAGATATTTAACTCCTTTTTCTTCCGGAATTAGCATTTTAATAACGCCGCGCAGAGCTGGGAGGCAGCGGGGAGGGGGGGGCAGGGAGAAAAACAAAACAAAACCAAAAGAAACAAAAAAAAAAAAAAAAAAGCGCCCATTTTTCACGGGCAAAACTTGCCGAGCTCGAGGTGTAACTTTAATGGGAGAGTTGAAAAAGAGAAAGCCTTTCCCACCTATCCCAGCGGGGAAGAAAAAAGGGGGGAATAAAATAAAATAGAATGAAATAGAATAAAATAGAATAAAATAGAATAAAATAGAATGAAACAGAATGAAATAAAATAGAATAGAAAAGGATAGAATAGAATAGAATAGAGTAAAATACAAATAAAATAAAATAAAATAAAATACAAAGAATAACATGAAATAAAATACAAATAAAATAAAATAAAATACAAAAAATAAAATAAAATAAAATAAAATACAAATAAAATAAAATAAAATAAAATAAAATACAAATAAAATAAAATACCGGGAGCGATTTTTATTCGCTTTATCACACACTCCGTGCCCGAAATTTGAGCTGCGGCCAATTATTTTAAAGTGCCGCCTGATGGAGAGGAGCGGAGTTCGGCTCTGAAAATTCCATCCATCCCTCCATCCCTGAATCCCAAATCCCGGGAAAAGGGAGCGGGGCGCGGATTTGGGAGCAGCCAGTGCCCGCTCCGGGATGGATCCATCCAAAATCGCTTCCCCCTCCAAAGGCGGCGGCGATCGTCGCCTGCGATTCCCTGGATTTTGGGGAGGGAAAGGGGTGCGGGGACAAGCCAGGGATGGGGATTGGGAAAGGGGACACGGCACCACCACAACTTGCTCGGGAATTGGCGGAGCCGGCCCCGTTTTCTTCCCGGATTTTCGGCCGAATCCCAATCCCAGCCCCAAAGCGCCGCTCCCGGAGTTCCCCGGCGGGATTCCAGATCCCGATTGTCCGGAGATCCCAAACCCCCGGCACTGGGAGGTTTGGGGTTTTTCCCTCGGGATGGCTCTGGGGGATGTGGGGAGAGGGGTGCGGGGCTGGGAGAGGGGCCTGGACTGGGATGGGGGCACTGGGAGAACTGGGACTGGGGGGAACTGGGGAAACTGGGACTGGGATGGGGGCACTGGGAGAACTGGGACTGGGGGAAACTGGGATGGATTCCCCATTCTGCTCCCGAACTGGGGGTCACTGGGATTGGGTTCCCATCCCTGCTCCCAGAACTGGAGTTACTGGGAGCGGGTTCCGCTCTCTCTTCTGGGACTGGGGGTTACTGGGAGCAGCTCCCCCTTTTCCCTGGAACTGGGGTCACTGGGAGCAGCTCCCCCTTTTCTTTGGGATTGGGGTCACTGGGAGCAGCTCCCCCTTTTCCCTGGAACTGGGGTCACTGGGAGCAGCTGGGAATGGGATCCTTGGGATTCCCTGTCCAAGGAAAGAGAGGGGAGCTGCTCCCAGTGACCTCAATCCCAAGGATCCCATTCCCAGCCCCTTTCCTAATCCCAATCACCCACCGGCCCCTCCCGCATCCCAGAATCCCAAATCCGAGGGGAAGAGGGAGGGAAGCTCATCCTTGGGGTCAGCGCTGCTCCAGGCGCCCCTTCCCTCATCCCGGCGCTGCCCCTGATCCACAAATTCCCCCATCCCGGGACTCCTCGGGATGCAATTCCCGGGGTTTTAATTAAACCCCGCACTTGTGGCCTGGGGACAAACCCCGGGATGAATCGGGAATTCAGGTCTTATTTAGGGATTCCAAATTCCCCTTTTCCCCTTCCCTTCCCCCGCCACAAAATCGGGATCTTCCTTCATTTCCAGATGGAGCAGTTTGGGAAAGGGATGGGAAAAAACAAAACAAAACCGGGGAAAAAGGACGGGAAGACGGAACCGCGGGATGAGCGGGATGCGCCATCTCGAGAATTCCCATTTTCCCCCAATCCAGCCTCCCCCGAGCCGCCCCCATCCCGGAATTCCCGCTGCTCGGTTGTTTTTGGGGGATGCTTTGAAACTCGGGATTTGTTGGGATCTGCGGGAAGGGCGGGGAGGGAATTGCGGGTTTTATTCCCGATTCCATGGATTAATGGGGACACGGAGCCCGGCACCGCTGGAATTGTGTTCCCGGCGCTTCCTAATTAGCTCATCAACAAAGATTCCCGCCGGGATTTGGGATCAGCACCGGGAAAAAGGAGCCGCGAGCTCCGCAGGCGCAGCCCGGGAGGGATTTCTGGGATTGAAACCTTTCCTGGGATGTTTTGGATAAGCGGGATTGGTTTTTTTGGGTTTTTTCCCCTTCCTTTCCCTGTTTTTCCCGTTGTTTTCCATGAAAAAAATTCCCAAATCTGCCTGCAGGGGTGGAGGGAACCGGGAGGGAATGTTGGATAAGGGCTATGAAATGGAAAAAGTGAAGCGGGAAATGGAAAACGGGGAGGAAAAAAAAGGGAAGTGGAAAGGAGGAAATAGGGGGGAAAATCAAATGGAAAATGGAAAAATGGAAATGATGGGGAAATGGAGATGATGGAAAAATGGAAATGGAAAATGGGAAAATGGAAATAATGGAAAAAAGGAGATGATGGAAAATGGAGATGAGGGAAAAATGGAAATGGAAAAATGGGAATAATGGAAAAATGGGAATAATGGAAAAATGGGAATAATGGAAAAATGGGAAAATGGGAAAAGGAAATGGAAAAATGGAGATGATGGAAAATGGAGATGATGGAAAATGGAGATGATGGAAAAATGGAAATGGGAAAATGGGAATAATGGAAAAATGGAAGTGGGAAAATGGGAAAATGGGAAAAGGAAATGGAAAAATGGAAATAATGGGAAAATGGGAATAATGGGAAAATGGAAACGGAAAATAGAAAAGTTAAAACAGAAAAGTTAAAATATAAAACATAAAAAAAAAAGAAAAAAAAGAAAACCCAGAAAGAAAAACCAAAACGTAAAATATAAACCCACAACCAACAACAACAAAAAAATATAAAATATAAAAATCAAAATCCAAAGAGAAACCCCAAAATGAAAAGATGAAGAGAGAAAAAGATCAAATTAAAGGAATAACAATAATAAAGGAATAATAATTGCCGTTCCATACAACAGGTAGAGAATAATTAATGTCATTAACAGCACACAAGAAACCCATGGAATATCCGGCCTTGGAAGAGACCCAGAAGCCTCATCCACCCCTCCAGCCGTCATTTCTCCTCCTCATCATCATCAATCCCAGAGAAAACATTCCCGGTTTTCCAGAAAAAACCCCCCGGAAAAAATCCCAGCCGGGAATGAGGACGCAGCTCCCGTTATCCCGGAATCAGAGAAATTCCCACTTCCCTGCACAAAAAAACCACCGGGAATGAGCAGGAATTGGCCTCTGGGGAGGGGGAGGGGGAAGCGATTAATTAATTAATTAATTAATTGATCGATTGATTAATTGATGTCTTTATTTAATCGCGGAACCCTCAGCTGTTGATTTCTTGATTTCTCCACCTGGAGATTTATTTATCAATTTATTTCCAGCTGTATCAATTTATTTCCAGCTGTATCAATTTATTTCCAGCTTTGTTAATTTATTTCCAGCTTTGTTAATTTATTCCCAGTTTTAATTTATTCCCAGTTTTAATTTATTTCCAGCTTTATTAATTTATTTCCAGTTTTATTAATTTATTTCCAGTTTTAACTTATTTCCAGTTTTTCAAATTTATTTCCAGTTTTATCAATTTATTTCCGGTTTTATTAATTTCTTTCCACATTTATTAATTTACCTCCATTTTTATTCCTTTTTAAACCTCCATATTCATTTATTTACCCCAAATTTTATCCCCCTGAATGTATTTTATTTGCCTATTATTTATTAATTAATGAACGTTAATTTCCCTGTCTGTTTACCTGTTTATTCATTCATTTATAATGAATTATTTAACCTCTATTTACCTGTTTATTTATTAATTTATAATATATTTATTTAGCTGTTTATTTATTAATGAATAATAATTAATTTACCTTTCCATGTACCTGTTTATTTATTAATTAATAATCTATTTATTTACCTGTTTATTTATTAATTAACACTAATTCACCTGCTTGTTTACCGGCTTATTAATTAATTTATAATTGATTAATTTACCTGTTTATTTATTAGTATTAATTTACCTGTTTATTCACTAATTTATAATAAATTTATTAATTCATTCATTCATTGGCATGACTCTCCCTGTTTATTAATTTATCATTAATTTCCCTCCCTGATTTTTATTAATTTATCATTAACCCATCTCTTCATTTATCAATTCATAATTGACTTCTTTCCCTATTTATTTCTTAATTAATGATTTTCTCCCATCGATTCATTCATTTCATTTCTTCAATTCATTCCTTTTTCCACCCAAGGCCCATCCCAGGAAATTCCAAAGGCGCTCATCCCAAAATCCCGAGCCCGGAGCAGCTCCCGGTTATCCCGGAGCCTTTGGAATTGTCACCCTCAGTAATGAATTCCAAAGGAAACCTGGGAATATCCCATAAATCCCCGGGAATTCAGCGCCGCGGCCTTCCCGGGATTTATGGGATAAGGAATCGCGGCTGGAGCTCATCCCGGCAACTCTGGGAAGCGAGAAAGGAATTCCAGCTTTTCCCGGGAATTCATCGGCCTTTTTATGGCGCATTCCAGGAAAAAAAAAAACCGGATTCCCGGAGTTATTCCCGACACCCCAAATTCCCCGGGAGGAGCTCATGGAATGAGGAGGGGGAGGGGGGAGGGATGGATCAGCGGCTTCCCGGGATTCCAGGGATGGATTTGGGGCTCCCAGGGTCTGCAGGGATCGGGATCAGCCAGGGCCGGGGCAACGGCCGGAGCTGGGAATGGGGGGCGAGGGGGGAATTTGGGATGCAGCACCAAAATTTGGGATGCAGCACCAAAATTTGGGATGCAGCACCAGGGACAAGGGGGTGAATTTGGGATTCGGGATCAGGGATGTGTCGATGAGTCCCTGTAGATGAGGGAAATTTGGGATTTGGGATCAGGGATGTGCAGGTGAATCCCTGGGAACTGGGCGGAATTTGGGATTCGGGATCAGGGATGTGCAGGTGAATCCCTGGGAACTGGGCGGAATTTGGGATTCGGGATCAGGGATGTGTCGGTGAGTCCCTGTAGATGAGGGAAATTTGGGATTTGGGATCAGGGATGTGCAGGTGAATCCCTGGGAACTGGGCGGAATTTGGGATTCGGGATCAGGGATGTGTCGGTGAGTCCCTGTAGATGAGGGAAATTTGGGATTTGGGATCAGGGATGCGCAGGTGAATCCCTGGGAATTGGGTGGAATTTGGGATCAGCCTCGTCCCCATCCCTGTCCTGTCCCCATCCCATAATTTATAACATTCCCGGCTGGAATGAGCTGCCAGGAGCGGTTCTGCCCTTGGGGTGACCGGGAGTGACCAGGGTTGACCAAGGGGTGACCAGGGGTGACCAGGGGTGACCAGGGGTGACCAAGGGTTGCCCGGGGGTGACCAGGAGTGACCAAAGGTGACCAGGGGTGACCAGGGGTGACCAGGGGTGACCAAGGGTGACCAGGGGGTGACCGGGGGGTGACTGGGAGTGACCAAGGGGTGACCAGAGGGTGACCAGGGGTGACCAAGGGTGACCAGGGGGTGACCGGGGAGTGACTGGGAGTGACCAAGGGGTGACCAGAGGGTGACCAGGAGTTACCAGGGGGTGACCGAAGGTGACCAAGGGGTGACCAAGGGGTGCCCGGGGCTGACCGAGGATGACCAGAGGGTGACCAGAGGGTGACCAAGGGGTGACCAGAGGGTGACCAGGGGGTGACCGGGAGTGACCAAGGGGTGACTGGGAGTGACCAAAGGTGACCAGGGGTGACCAGAGGTGACCAAGGGTGACCAGGGGGTGACCGGGGAGTGACTGGGAGTGACCAAGGGGTGACCAAGGGGTGACCAGGAGTTACCAGGGGGTGACCGAAGGTGACCAAGGGGTGACCGGGGCTGACCGAGGATGACCAGAGGGTGACCAGAGGGTAACCAAGGGGTGACCAGAGGGTGACCAGGGGGTGACCGGGAGTGACCAAGGGGTGACTGGGAGTGACCAAAGGTGACCAGGGGTGACCAGGGGTGACCAAGGGTGACCAAGGGGTGACCAAGGGTGACCAAGGGGTGACCAAGGAGTGACCAGGGGTTACCAGGGGGTGACCAAGGGGTGACCGAGAGTGACAAGGGGGTGACTGGGGGTGACTGAGAGTGACCGGGGGTGACCGGGGGTGACCGGGGGGTGACCAGGGGTGACCGGGGGGTGACCGGGGGCTGACCGGGGGGTGACCAGGGGCTGACCGCTGCCTTCCAGCTGACCCCGCCGCCCATCCCAAGGCTCGACATTCCCAGCGGGATCATCCCTGGGATGCGGGCGCAGCTGAGCCCCGACCCAACTCATCACACGCCGCCTCCGGGGAAGGGGAGGATGGGGGGTGGGGAGGGGTCAGGGCTTCTTCCCGGCCCCAAAATCCATGGAAAATGCCACTAGATGTCACCAGCGCCTTTGGCTCGGGCTTGGGATGCGGGAATTCTCTGCCGGCCTTTCCGTGCCGCGGCTTTCATGGGAAGCGATGGAGGGAACGAACGGATCCCGGATTTACGGGCGCCGCGTTCCCATCGTTATCCCGGCGGAGGAATCGCTCAGCCGGGAAAAAGGGAGCGGGGCCCGGGGTTTTGTTGGAATTCCGGAATTCCGGGATGGGTGGGGTGGGAAGGAGCTCAAATCCCATCCCATTCCCCACTTTCTGCCATGGGCAGGGACACTTCCCGTTATCCCAGCTCGCTCCAAGCCCCGTCCAACCCGGCCATGGACACTTCCAGGGATGGGAATTAGGGATGGGAATTAGGGATGGGAATTACTCTTCCCTCTTCCCGAATGAATTCCCGGTGTTTTATCCCGCTGGGTTTCGGGGATGAGCCGCTGTCACCCCTGGAGCTGCCACCAGTGTCCCCATTAACCCCGCGGCACTGGTGGCACTGGGGAGCAACCTCCGTGATCCGAGGTGGGGCAAAACCCTTTGGGAGCAGAATTCCTGGGATAAAACAGAGCCCGAATTCCCTGGAAATGCCCAAGGAACACCCGGGCGGGGTCGGTTGCCAAGGTTGGGATCACGCCGAGCTCGGCAGCGTTTTCCAGCGCCGACAATTCCATGATTTCTCCCGACCCCATTCCCTCCACCCCGTGTCCGCCTTTCCCGGGAACGGCAGGAGCGCCGGGAAGGCGCCAGATGGGATTTTATAGGAGCCGCTATTCCGTGCTCAGACCCAGCGGCCGCCGCGAGATTAATTCCGCGAAATTAATTGGGACAAGATTGAAAAGGAAATTAAGGCGCAGCTGAGTGAACATTCCCAACCTTTCCCTCCTCCTCCTCCTCCTCCTCCTCCTCCTCCTCCTTTTCCCATCGCTGCCTCTCCCTCCTTTTCCCTCCTCCCGGAGCCGCCTCCGCTCGCCGCATCCCGAATTTACGGGGGGAAAAGCCGCAGGATCCATCGGTTCCGAGTGAGGAATTCCCCACGGCAGCCGCAGCTGGAGCCGCTGGAAGCGGCGGAATTCCCACCGGGATTCCGGGATGTGACCCCGAGGGGGATGGGAGCAACTCCAGGATGCTCCTGGAATCATCCCCTGGAAAAACCGGGCCCAGTCAGGGAATGCGGCCTGGAATTCCCGAAAGGAGCCCCAAAACCGGGGAATTCGCAGGTTTCCAGAGCGGGAGGGAGAAGCGGGAGCGGCCCCAAAGAGGCCCCGGAGCTCCGAGTTTTCCATGCTGGAAAATTCCGGGATGTGGAGGAGCCCGGCACGGACGCCAGAATCCCATCATCCCGGTTTTCCCATGGAAAACCCGCTCCGGACAGGGCTGGGAGGTGCTTTTCCCTCTGGAATTCCAGCCTCACCCACCTTTCCTGGCTGAGGGCTGGCTGAGGGTGAATGTAAAACCAGTAAAAACCAGTAAAAACCAGTAAAAAACCAGTATAAACCAGTAAAAACCAGAAAAGACCATTAAAAACCAGCAAAAACCAGTAAAACCAACAAAACCCAGTAAAAACCATTAAAAACCAGTAAAGACCATTAAAAACCAGTAAAAACCAGTAAAACCAACAAAACCCAGCAAAACCCAGCAAAACCCAGTAAAAACCAGTAAAACCAGTAAAAACCAGTAAAAACCGAAAAAACCAACAAAAACCAGCAAAACCCAGTAAAAACCAGTAAAACCCAGTAAAAACCAGTAGACCATTAAAAACCAGCAAAAACCAGTAAAACCAACAAAACCCAGTAAAAACCATTAAAAAACCAGTAAAAACCAGTAAAGACCATTAAAAACCAGTAAAAACCAGTAAAACCAACAAAACCCAGCAAAACCCAGCAAAACCCAGTAAAAACCAGTAAAGACCATTAAAAACCAGTAAAGACCATTAAAAACCAGCAAAAACCAGTAAAACCAACAAAACCCAGTAAAAACCAGTAAAGACCAGTAAAAACCAGTAAAGACCATTAAAAACCAGTAAAAACCAGTAAAACCAACAAAACCCAGCAAAACCCAGCAAAACCCAGTAAAAACCAGTAAAACCAGTAAAAACCAGTAAAAACCAGTAAAACCAACAAAAACCAGCAAAACCCAGTAAAAACCAGTAAAACCCAGTAAAAACCAGTAGACCATTAAAAACCAGCAAAAACCAGTAAAACCAACAAAACCCAGTAAAAACCATTAAAAACCAGTAAAAACCAGTAAAGACCATTAAAAACCAGTAAAAACCAGTAAAACCAACAAAACCCAGCAAAACCCAGCAAAACCCAGTAAAAACCAGTAAAGACCATTAAAAACCAGTAAAGACCATTAAAAACCAGCAAAAACCAGTAAAACCAACAAAACCCAGTAAAAACCATTAAAAACCAGTAAAAACCAGTAAAGACCATTAAAAACCATTAAAAACCAGTAAAACCAACAAAACCCAGCAAAACCCAGCAAAACCCAGTAAAAACCAGTAAAGACCATTAAAAACCAGTAAAGACCATTAAAAACCAGCAAAAACCAGTAAAACCAACAAAACCCAGTAAAAACCATTAAAAACCAGTAAAAACCAGTAAAGACCATTAAAAACCATTAAAAACCAGTAAAACCAACAAAACCCAGCAAAACCCAGCAAAACCCAGTAAAAACCAGTAAAACCAGTAAAAACCAGTAAAAACCAGTAAAACCAACAAAAACCAGCAAAACCCAGTAAAAACCAGTAAAACCCAGTAAAAACCATAAAAACCAGTAAAAACTCAGTAAAGACCATTAAAAACCACTAAAACCCAGTAAAACCCAGTAAAGACCATTAAAAACCTTTAAAAACCTTTAAAAACCTTTAAAAACCAGTAAAACCCAGTAAAAACCATAAAACCCAGCAAAACCCATTAAAAACCATTAAAACCCAGTAAAAACCATTAAA
This sequence comes from Corvus moneduloides, assembly GCF_009650955.1. Lineage (NCBI taxonomy): Eukaryota > Metazoa > Chordata > Aves > Passeriformes > Corvidae > Corvus > Corvus moneduloides. The sequence goes on along the minus strand of NC_045501.1, from coordinate 1,319,379 downwards.
ACCCATTAAAACCAGTATAACCCATTAAAACCCATTAAACTCATTAAAACCAGTAAAACCCAGTAGAACCATTAAACCCATTAAAACCCAGTTAAAACCATTAAAACCAGTAAAACCATTAAAACCCAGTCAAACCCATTAAAACCCAGTAAAACCCATTAAAACCATTAAAACCATTAAAACCCATTAAAAACCACTAAACCCACTAAAACTCATTAAACCCATTAAAACCAGTAAAACCCAGTAAAATCCATCAAAACCATTAAAACCCAGTAAAACCAGTAAAACCCAGTAAAAACCATCAAAACCCATTAAAACCAGTAAAACCCATTAAAACCCATTAAAACCAGTCAAACCCATTAAAACCCAGTAAAACCCATTAAAACCAGTATAACGCATTAAAACCCATTAAACCCATTAAAACCAGTAAAACCCAGTAAAACCAGCAAAACCCAGTAAAACCATTAAAACCCAGTAAAACCCATTAAGACCAGTCAAAACCATTAAAACCCAGTAAAACCCATTAAAACCAGTATAACGCATTAAAACCCATTAAAACCAGTCAAACCCAGTATAACCCAGTAAAACCCATTAAAAACCAGTAAAACCATTAAAACCCAGTAAAACCAAACCCATTAAAACCCAGTAAAACCCATTAAAACCAGTATAACGCATTAAAACCCATTAAAACCAGTCAAACCCATTAAAACCCAGTAAAACCCATTAAAACCAGTAAAACCATTAAAACCCAGTAAAACCCATTAAAACCCAGTAAAAACCAGCAAAACCCAGTAAATCCATTAAAACCAGTATAACGCCTTAAACCCCATTAAACCCATTAAAACCCATTAAAACCATTAAAACCCAGTAAAACCAGCCAAACCCATTAAAACCCAGTAAAACCCAGCAAAACCAGTATAACGCATTAAAACCCATTAAAACCAGTAAAACCCGGTAAAACCCAGTAAAACCCATTAAAAACCAGTAAAACCATTAAAACCTATTAAAACCCAGTAAAACACAGTAAAAACCAGCAAAACCAGTAAAACCCATTAGAACCAGTATAACGCATTAAAACCCATTAAACCCATTAAAACCCAGTAAAACCCATTAAAACCCAGTAAAAACCAGCAAAACCCATTAAAAACCAGTAAACCCATTAAAACCCATTAAAACCAGTAAAACCATTAAAACCCAGTAAAACCCAGTAAAAACCAGTAAAACCCAGTATAACGCATTAAAACCCATTAAAACCAGTAAAACCCAGTAAAACCCAGTAAAACCCATTAAAAACCAGTAAAATCATTAAAACCCAGTAAAACCCAGTAAAACCCATTAAAACCAGTAAAACCATTAAAACCCATTAAAACCCATTAAAACCCATTAAAACCAGCAAAACCCACTAAAAACCACTAAAACCCATTAAAACCCATTAAAACCAGTCAAACCCATTAAAATCCATTAAAACCAGTAAAACCCATTAAAACCCATTAAAACCCAGTAAAACACAGTAAAAACCAGCAAAACCCAGTAAAATCCATTAAAACCAGTATAACGCCTTAAACCCCATTAAACCTATTAAGACCCATTAAACCCATTAAAACCCATTAAAACCAGTAAAACCCATTAAAACCCATTAAAACCCAGTAAAACCCATTAAAACCAGTATAACGCATTAAAACCCATTAAACCCATTAAAACCAGTAAAACCCAGTAAAACCAGCAAAACCCAGTAAAACCAGCAAAACCCAGTAAAACCAGCAAAACCCAGTAAAATCCATCAAAACCATTAAACCCAGTAAAACCATTAAAACCCAGTAAAACCCATTAAGACCAGTCAAAACCATTAAAACCCAGTAAAACTCATTAAAACCAGTATAACGCATTAAAACCCATTAAAACCAGTCAAACCCAGTATAACCCAGTAAAACCCATTAAAAACCAGTAAAACCATTAAAACCCAGTAAAACCAAACACATTAAAACCCAGTAAAACCCATTAAAACCAGTATAACGCATTAAAACCCATTAAAACCAGTCAAACCCATTAAAACCCAGTAAAACCCATTAAAACCAGTAAAACCATTAAAACCCAGTAAAACCATTAAAACCCAGTAAAAACCAGCAAAACCCAGTAAATCCATTAAAACCAGTATAACGCCTTAAACCCCATTAAACCCATTAAAACCCATTAAAACCATTAAAACCCAGTAAAACCAGCCAAACCCATTAAAACCCAGTAAAACCCAGCAAAACCAGTATAACGCATTAAAACCCATTAAAACCAGTAAAACCCGGTAAAACCCAGTAAAACCCATTAAAAACCAGTAAAACCATTAAAACCTATTAAAACCAGTAAAACACAGTAAAAACCAGCAAAACCAGTAAAACCCATTAGAACCAGTATAACGCATTAAAACCCATTAAACCTATTAAAACCCATTAAACCCATTAAAACCCATTAAACCCATTAAAACCCAGTAAAACCCAGTAAAACCCAGTAAAAAACCAGCAAAACCCATTAAAAACCAGTAAACCCATTAAAACCCATTAAAACCAGTAAAACCATTAAAACCCAGTAAAACCCAGTAAAAACCAGTAAAACCCAGTATAACGCATTAAAACCCATTAAAACCAGTAAAACCCAGTAAAACCCAGTAAAACCCATTAAAAACCAGTAAAATCATTAAAACCCAGTAAAACCCAGTAAAACCAGTAAAACCATTAAAACCCATTAAAACCCATTAAAACCCATTAAAACCCATTAAAACCCATTAAAACCAGCAAAACCCACTAAAAACCACTAAAACCCATTAAAACCCATTAAAACCAGTCAAACCCATTAAAATCCATTAAAACCAGTAAAACCCATTAAAACCCATTAAAACCCAGTAAAACACAGTAAAAACCAGCAAAACCCAGTAAAATCCATTAAAACCAGTATAACGCCTTAAACCCCATTAAACCTATTAAGACCCATTAAACCCATTAAAACCCATTAAAACCAGTAAAACCCATTAAAACCCATTAAAACCAGTCAAACCCATTAAAACCCAGTAAAACCCATTAAAACCAGTATAACGCATTAAAACCCATTAAACCCATTAAAACCAGTAAAACCCAGTAAAACCAGCAAAACCCAGTAAAACCAGCAAAACCCAGTAAAATCCATCAAAACCATTAAACCCAGTAAAACCATTAAAACCCAGTAAAACCCATTAAGACCAGTCAAAACCATTAAAACCCAGTAAAACTCATTAAAACCAGTATAACGCATTAAAACCCATTAAAACCAGTCAAACCCAGTATAACCCAGTAAAACCCATTAAAAACCAGTAAAACCATTAAAACCCAGTAAAACCAAACACATTAAAACCCAGTAAAACCCATTAAAACCAGTATAACGCATTAAAACCCATTAAAACCAGTCAAACCCATTAAAACCCAGTAAAACCCATTAAAACCAGTAAAACCATTAAAACCCAGTAAAACCATTAAAACCCAGTAAAAACCAGCAAAACCCAGTAAATCCATTAAAACCAGTATAACGCCTTAAACCCCATTAAACCCATTAAAACCCATTAAAACCATTAAAACCCAGTAAAACCAGCCAAACCCATTAAAACCCAGTAAAACCCAGCAAAACCAGTATAACGCATTAAAACCCATTAAAACCAGTAAAACCCGGTAAAACCCAGTAAAACCCATTAAAAAACCAGTAAAACCATTAAAACCTATTAAAACCAGTAAAACACAGTAAAAACCAGCAAAACCAGTAAAACCCATTAGAACCAGTATAACGCATTAAAACCCATTAAACCTATTAAAACCCATTAAACCCATTAAAACCCATTAAACCCATTAAAACCCAGTAAAACCCAGTAAAACCCAGTAAAAACCAGCAAAACCCATTAAAAACCAGTAAACCCATTAAAACCCATTAAAACCAGTAAAACCATTAAAACCCAGTAAAACCCAGTAAAAACCAGTAAAACCCAGTATAACGCATTAAAACCCATTAAAACCAGTAAAACCCAGTAAAACCCAGTAAAACCCATTAAAAACCAGTAAAATCATTAAAACCCAGTAAAACCCAGTAAAACCAGTAAAACCATTAAAACCCATTAAAACCCATTAAAACCCATTAAAACCCATTAAAACCAGCAAAACCCACTAAAAACCACTAAAACCCATTAAAACCCATTAAAACCAGTCAAACCCATTAAAATCCATTAAAACCAGTAAAACCCATTAAAACCCATTAAAACCCAGTAAAACACAGTAAAAACCAGCAAAACCCAGTAAAATCCATTAAAACCAGTATAACGCCTTAAACCCCATTAAACCTATTAAGACCCATTAAACCCATTAAAACCCATTAAAACCATTAAAACCCAGTAAAACCCATTAAGACCAGTCAAAACCATTAAAACCCAGTAAAACCCATTAAAACCAGTATAACGCATTAAAACCCATTAAACCCATTAAACCCATTAAAACCCATTAAAACCATTAAAACCCAGTAAAACCCATTAAGACCAGTCAAAACCATTAAAACCCAGTAAAACCCATTAAAACCAGTATAACGCATTAAAACCCATTAAACCCATTAAAACCAGTAAAACCCAGTAAAACCAGCAAAACCCAGTAAAACCCATTAGAACCAGTATAACGCATTAAAACCCATTAAACCCATTAAAACCCAGTAAAACCCAGTATAACCCAGTATAACCCAGTAAACCCAGTAAAAGCTCCCACCTTGCTGAGCACGCGGACGAGGTCGCCGCGGCGGAAGGAGAGCTCGTCCGGGTGCTCCCCGCGGCAGTCCCAGAGCCCCTGGTAAAAGCTGGAGCAATCCCAGCGGGAATTTCCTGGGAAAAGGCAAAGCAAGGGCTCAGGGCGGCCAGGGATTTGTCGGGAATGTCCAACGGGAATGTCCAACGTCGCGAATTCCTGGGAAAGGCCAAACTTTGGGATTTGCCGGCCTGGAGGCTGCGCTCGCCACGGAGCCGGGAGTTTGGGAATGGGATCCGGTAATTCGGTTTTCCCGAATTTTTCGGGGAGAGAGGAATTCCTGCAGGGTTTGGGATGGGGGGGATGCGGGAATTGCGCTGGGATAAATTCGGGATCTCTGGGAAACGTCGCAGCAGCGCTTCCGGAGAGAAACATTCCCAGCTTTGCCGTCTCCAGACGGAATTTCCCATCCAAAGAAATGGAATTCCCACCCCAAAGGAATGGAATTCTCATCCCAAAGGAATGGAATTTCTCATCCCAAAGGAATGGAATTCCCGTCCCTAAGGAATGGAATACCCACCCCAAAGGAATGGAATTTCTCATCCCAAAGGAATGGAATTCCCACCCCAAAGGAATGGAATTCCCGTCCCTAAGGAATGGAATACCCACCCCAAAGGAATGGAGTTCCCATCCCAAAGGAATGGAATTCCCATCCCAAAGGAATGGAATTTCCTGTCCCTAAGGAATGGAATTCTCATCCCAAAGGAATGGAATGGAGTTCCCATCCCTAGGGAATGGAATTCCCATCCCTAAGGAATGGAGTTCCCATCCCAAAGGAATGGAATTCTCATCCCAAAGGAATGGAATTTCTCATCCCAAAGGAATGGAATTCCCGTCCCTAAGGAATGGAATTCCCACCCCAAAGGAATGGAATTCTCATCCCTAAGGAATGGAGTTCCCATCCCAAAGGAATGGAATTCTCATCCCAAAGGAATGGAATTCCCATCCCAAAGGAATGGAATTTGCTGTCCCTAAGGAATGGAATTCTCATCCCAAAGGAATGGAATGGAGTTCCCATCCCTAGGGAATGGAATTCCCACCCCAAAGGAATGGAGTTCCCATCCCAAAAACTGCCCCGGAGTTCAGGGAAGGGGTGGGGTGGGAAAACTCCCAGCCTGGGATGGATCCAGGGATTTTATGGAGCTCCAGGACTGGAAGAGTGACTTAGCCCAAAAATCCATCCCGAAACACCCCCAAAATCCTGGGATTCCTGGAATTCCAGCCCAAATCCCAATGGGGAGCAGCTCCTGATGTTCCCAGTTCCATGAGGAGACCCCTCTTGGATAATCCAATCCAGAAAAACCCGGGATTTTTGGGATCGCGGGGGCTCTTCCGGGGGCTTGGGCCGCTCAGATCTGGGAAGAATCACCGGGAAATCTGGAGCAGGAGCCGGAGGAATTGTGGATAATGGGATTCCAGGACACGGAGCGGGGAGGGAGCAGCTGGATTGGATTCCCGAAATATCAGCGAGGACATTCCGGAGCTTGGGAATGGCACAGCCGGGAGCCTCCGGAATGACTCAGGGACTTCCGGAGAAAAGTTGGGAAAGGGGGGGAAAAAAAAAGCTGGGATGGATCCTTTGGAAAGGATTAAAGGCGAGGAAAAAACTGGGATGGGAAGAGGAGAAGGAAAAAATTGGGAATGAGGCCAGGGCGGCTTTGGGAAGTGCTGGAAAATTCCGGGATTAAGAAGAAAAGGACAAATCCCGTCTGGGATCGGCAGCGAGCTGGGAAAGGGGGATGGGAAAGGCTCCAAATCCACCAGGAATGTGGGAATATCGAGGCTGGAATTCCATGGGACACCATCAGGGCCAAGGGATTGAAAGGAAATCATGGAAAACAAATCTTTGGAATTCCGTGGGATTCCATCATGGACTCGCTGGCCAAGGGATTCGAGCTCCTCATTTTTCCCAGTTTTCCCTCCTTTCCCAGGAATTCTCCTCATCCCACGGCTGCTTTCCTGCTTCCCAGAGGGACGGGAGGGCCTTGGAGGCATCCTGGGAATCTCCAGTGGGATCCATGGGGGTCGGATCCATCCCAAAATTCCTGCGCCGGCCTCTTCGGGATCCAAATCCCATTGAAAAATCCCAAGCACCTCCCTTATCCCAGGAATTCTGGGAGACGCCTCCTTATCCCACAGCTGCTTTTCCCAGCTGGAATTCCAGCACTGGGAAGAGCCTCACCCCTCGGATCCTGGGAATTCCCTCGTTCTCCAGAGCCCAGGATGCTCCAAAGAGGCCAAAATTCCCAAAAATTCCCCTTATCCATGTGCTGGAATCCTTTGGATTGGGATCTTACCCTTCTCGCCGCCAAAATCCTCCTCGTCCTCCGGGAATGGCGGCTCCAGCTCCTCATCTGGGCAAGGAAAAAAAGGTGGAAAAATCAGGGAAAAACTGGGAATGTCACGGCTCCGGCAGGCCCAGGGCTCCGAGAGAATGCCAGGAATGCCGAATTCCCACATGGATTTTGCGGAGGGAGGAAAAGTGGGAGAAGGTTTTCATGGAAAACGGGAATTGCTGCGGGCAGCGGGAAGAATGAATCCGTCGATTCCAGGTGCTCCCGTGGCAAGAGAGGGATGGGGAAAAGGAGATTCCAGAGGGGGAATGGGAGGAATTCCAGGCTGGGAATGGGAGGAAGGATGCGGGTGGCAGGAGGAATTCGGGAGAAGGAGGATTCGGGAAGAGGAGGAGGAAGGGATGGAAGAAATGATCCCGGGAAAGAGGCGGATTCCAGAGGGGCTGGGAAGGCTTGGAAAAACGGCTGGGATGGGAATGGGGCTGGGAAGGGTCCCTGGAGGGAGAATGCCAACCTCATCCATGGAAAACCCCTTCCCATCCATGGAAAATCCATTTCTATCCATGGAAAATCCCTTCCTATCCATGGAAAATCCCTTCCCTTCCATGGAAAATCCATTTCTATCCATGGAAAACCCCTTCCCATCCATGGAAAACCCCATCCATGGAAAATCCATTTCTATCCATGGAAAACCCCTTCCCATCCATGGAAAACCCCATCCATGGAAAACCCATTTCTATCCATAGAAAACCCATTTCTATCCATGGAAAATCCCTTCCCATCCATGGAAATCCCATTTCCCATCCATGGAAAATCCCATTTCTATCCATGGAAAATCCCTTTCCATCCATGGAAAATCCCATTTCCCATCCATGGAAAATCCCATTTCTATCCATGGAAAACCCATTCCTATCCATGGAAAACCCATTTCTATCCATGGAAAACGCCTTCTCATCCATGGAAATCCCATTTCCCATCCATGGAAAATTCCTTCCCATCCATGGAAAATCCATTCCTATCCATGGAAATCCCATTTCCCATCCATGGAAAATCCGTTTCCCATCCATGGAAAACCCCTTCCCATCCATGGAAAATCCATTTCTATCCATGGAAAACCCATTTCTATCCATGGAAAATCCATTCCTATCCGTGGAAAATCCCTTCCCATCCATGGAAAATCCCATTTCCCATCCATGGAAAATCCCATTTCTATCCATGGAAAATCCCTTTCCATCCATGGAAAATCCCATTTCCCATCCATGGAAAATCCATTTCTATCCATGGAAAACCCATTTCTATCCATGGAAAATCCATTCCTATCCATGGAAAATCCCTTCCCATCCATGGAAATCCCATTTCCCATCCATGGAAATCCCATTTCCTATCCATGGAAAATCCCTTCCCGCCCCCCCGGCCGTCCCTGCCCACTCCTCATCCTCCCCTCGCTGCTCCCGGGCACATTCCCGGGGAATTTTGGGCTGGGAAATCCAGGAATGGTGGCGGGATGAGCCCCTCCCGGCCAGCCAGGGGCTCTCCTGGAATTAAATCCGATGGATCCAGGGGTTTTCTTGGAATTAAATCCAATGGATCCAGGGGTTTTCTTGGAATTAAGCCGGATGGATCCAGGGGTTTTCATGGAATTAAATCCGATGGATCCAGGGGTTTTCATGGATTTAAGTCTGATGGATCCAGGGGATTTCCTGGAGTTAAATCTGATGGATCCAGGGGTTTTCTTGGAGTTAAATCTCATGGATCCAGGGGTTTTCATGGAATTAAATCGGATGGATCCAGGGGTTTTCTTGGAATTAAGTCAGATGGATCCAGGGGTTTTCCTGGAATTAAGTCTGATGGATCCAGGGGTTTCCTTGGAATTAAGTCGGAAGGATCCAGGGGCTTTCTTGGAATTAAATCTGATGGATCCAGGGGTTTTCCTGGAGTTAAATCTCATGGATCCAGGGGTTTTCATGGAATTAAACCGGATGGATCCGGGGCTTTTCTTGGAGTCAGGCCTGGAAGCGAAGCTCTGCCTTCCCAATCCCATCCCATACTGGGATTCTCCAGTGACGAATCACAGGAAAAAGCTGGAAAATCCAGGAAAACCAAACTCCGCTGCTTCCCCCTCCCTCCCCACCCTCGGGAAAAGCCCTTCCCAAACTCCGCATCCCAATCCCGGCGGCTCCGGCACCGCCGGCACATCCCGGGACGCTCCGGAATCTCGGCGGAGCCACCTTTTTAATGGAGCAATTTGATTCAATTTTCCAGGCGATAAAATTCCCCGGCAGCGCTCGGCGCTTCCGAGCGGACACCTTCACTCCTGATTTAACATTCCCATCGAATCCTTCCCGGGAAATTGGAAAAATTTATCACCTGTGAAATTTTATTTGGCCTCGGCCGCGTCTGTTTTTGTAAAACTTCATTAACGCCGAGGAAATGATCTCTCCGGAGCTTTTCCCGGGATTTTTTCCGGGGTTTTTTCGTGCCAGGTGGGAAGGAGGGAGAGGGAGGCTTGGATTGGGATTTTCTTCTTTTTTTGTTGTTTTTTTTTCCCCTGGGTTTTTGGGGGTTTTGGGATGGAGGAGGATCCGGAGGTGGGATGGGGTGGGAAGGTTGGGAGGTCTGATCGGTGGGAAGGCGGGGAAATCCATGGGAACACGGGGAAAGCCATGGAAAGCCATGGAAACAAATGAAAATCCACGGAAACAAATGAAAATCCATGGAAACAAATGAAAATCCATGGAAATCTACAAAAATCCATGAAAATCCACAGAGAGCCATGGAAATCTACAAAAATCCATGAAAATCCATGAAAAGACATGAGAAGACATGAAAATCCATGGAAAGCCATGGAACTCCATGGAAACACAGGGAAACCTGTGGAAAGCCATGGAAACTCCTGGAAACCCATGAAAATCCAAGAAAATCCGTGAAAACCCTTAAAAATCCATGGAAACAAATGAAAATCCATGGAAATCCATGGAAAGCCATGGAAATCTATGAAAATCCATGAAAAGACATGAAAAGACATGGAAATCCATGGAAAGCCATGGAAACCCATAGAAATCCATGGAAATCCACGGAAATCCATGGAAATCCATGGAAACACATAGAAATCCATGGAAATCCGTGGAAAGCCAAGAAAATCCTTGAAAATCCATGGAAATCCATGGAAACTCATGGAAACCCCTGGAAATCCATGGAAACCCATAGAAACCCATGGAAACCCATGGAAATCCATGGAAAGCCAAGGAAACTCATGGAAAGCCATGGGAAGCTGTGGAAATCCATGGGAATCCATGGAAACTCATGGAAATCCACGGAAAGCCATGGAAATCCACGGAAAGCCATGGAAATCCATGAAAATCCACAGAAATCCATGAAAATCCGTGGAAACTCATGAAAGTCCATGGAAACCCAAGGAAATCCATGAGAATCCTTTATTTCCAGTTCGAGCCCCTCATTCCTCAGTTCCCACCTTCACTTCCCAGGTTTTCCCCTTCATTCCCAGTTTTCTCCCTTCATTCCTCACTTTCCCTCTTATTTTCCCAGTTTTCCCCCTTCACTTCCCAGTTTTCCGCTCTCTTCCCGATTTTCCCCCTTCACTTCCCAGTTTTCCGCTTCATTTCCCTCTTTCCCAACTTCCCGGCGCCGATTTTTGGATCCAAACCCCCCAACACAGAGAGAGAAATCCTGGGACAAACAAGAAAAAACCGGGATCTGCTTCCCACCCTTGAACTGGGACACAGAGACGCTCTCCGGGATGGGAATTCCAGCCTCGGGAAGAGGCGGAAAACCACCTGGAATTGCGGAGGTGGCTCTGGGTTGTGTCACCTCGGCTCTAATTCCATTATTTTATTCCCATAATCCAATTCCAGCCCTGCCCGTGGCTCTGGGAGGGAGCGTTTCCCTCATCCAGAGGCGGATTTTTCCTGGGAACACATCCCAGAGGTTCCTCTCTTCCCAAATTTCACCCAGACAGAGCTGAATTCCCGGATGGGAAATTCCCCGGGAAAATTGGTTCGGATTTGGGGGCTCCATCAAAAACTTGGAGCAAAGAAATGGGATAAAACCTTGGAATTTGGGGTTGGTTAAACTGGGAAATGCGGGAATGGCTCCAGTGTGGGAATGGCCGAGGTGTCCTCACGTTTTTCCAGGGAAAAGTTGGGAATTTGGGAGCTCACCTGGCAGCACCTCGTAGATGTCGTCGCCTTCCAGCTCCGGGCTCGGCTCCTCCGGGATCAGGGTGGAATTGTGGGAATTGTTCATGGAATCGGAGCCGTCCAGGTCATTGGAGAGCTCCTCCTCCTCCTCTTCCTCCTCCTCCTCCTCCTCCTCCTCATCGCAGGGAATGGTCAGGGAGCTCAGGTCTGCCGGAAAACCGGGAAAACGGGATGGAAACCCAGGAATTCTCCCGATTCCAGAGGGGTGGGATCGAGATCCAAACCCTGCGATCCGGCAAAAAGCCAAGGAAAAACCCGAGGAAAGGCGGAAAATCCCGGGGAATGACCCCAAATTCAGGCGTGAATCCCGAAGGGATGGAGCCTGGGCTTCCAGAGGTTCTGGAATTTTCCAGAGGTTCTGGAATTTCCCAGAGGGTTTCTGGAATTTTCTCCATCCCCAGCTGGAGGAACTCCCCACAAATCCCGGCGTGGATGGAGGGAAAGGCCGGATCCAGGTGGGAAAACGCTTCCCGAAGATCCCAAAGAACCGGGAGCGGCTCCGGACTCACCCCTGAGGAGGAACTGGATCTGCTCCACCCAATCCGCGGCCTCGGCCGGGCTCGGAGCTGTGAACTGCGGGAGAATCCGTTATCCCGCGGGATCTGGGATGCGGGGACAGCGATCCGCCGTTCCCATCCCTGGGCCACACCCTAAAATTCCCATTTTCCCCCCCAGATTCCCTTTTTTCCCCTTGAAATTCTGATTCCCCCCCCAAAATTCCCATTTTCCCCCTCACGATTCCCTTTTTTCCCCATGAAATTCCCATTTTTCCCATGAAATTCCCTTTTTTTCCCTCAAAATTCCCCTTTTCCCCCTGAAATTCCCTTTTGTCCCACCCAAATTCCCGTTTTTCCCCCAAAATTCCCATTTCCCCCCCAAAATTCCCATTTCCCCCTCACAATTCCCTTTTTTCCCCTTGAAATTCGCCTTTTCCCCCCAAAATTCCCATTCTCCCCCCAAAATCCCCCCCAAAATTCCCCTTTTCCCCCTGAAATTCCCTTTTGTCCCACCCAAATTCCCGTTTTTCCCCTTGAAATTCCCATTCCCCCCCAAAATTCCCATTTCCCCCTCACAATTCCCTTTTTTTCCCCTCAAAATTCCCCTTTTCCCCCTGAAATTCCCCTTTTCCCCCTGAAATTCCCTTTTTTCCCCCAAAATTCCCTTTTTCCCCCTGAAATTCCCTTCTGTCCCACCCAAATTCCTGTTTTTCCCCCAAAATTCCCATTTCCCCCCCAAAACTCCCTTTTCCCCCCTCAAAATTCCCTTTTCTCCCCCTGAAATTCCCATTTTCCCCCCAAAATTCCCATTTCCCCCCAAAATTCCCATTTCCTCCCCCAAAATTCCCATTTCCCACCGGTTCCCACCTCATAGGAGCGTTTTCCGGGACACAGCAGCTCGAAGCAGCATTTTTTCCGGGAATCTTTCCGGAGCTGGGAAGCCAAGCGGGCCTGGTAGCGCTCAATGGGAAAGGAGCCTTTGGGCTGCTTGCCTGGGAAAAGGGAATTGCCGGAAATTCCGGATTTTCCACCTTTTTCCCAGCCCTGGATACGGAAGGAAACTGAGGAGCGGAGTGGGAAAATTCTGGGAATGGGAAAATGGCCGGGAAATGGCGGGGAAGGAAAAAAGTCCAGGAAATTTTGGGAAAGGGGGAATTGCTGGGAAAATTCTGGGAATGGGAAAATGGCCGGGAAATGGCGGGGAAGGAAAAAAGTCCAGGAAATTTTGGGAAAGGGGGAATTGCTGGGAAAATTCTGGGAATGGGAAAATGACCGGGAAAATTCCCTTTGCTCCAAGGGAAGGAAATCCCAAGGGAATGCCATAAAATTTCCCATTCCAAGGAATTGTCCCTTTTAATCCTCAGGAGATGGGAAGAGCAGAAAATCGGGAAAACCCGATCCCGATGCTTATTCCTGCTGGGAATGCATCCATGGAATGCTGGGGGGGGGGGGGGGAGGGGAATACTTTGGGGAAGATCTTTGGGAATTGTGGATGTCCGATGGTGGAATTCCCGATTCCTGGCATGGCTGTTTTTCCCTCCTGGATCAGTTTTTTTCCCATGGGAATTTCCTCCGGGATTTGTGGGAGCAGATTCCAGGCGGCCGCACTCAAAAATCCCAACCGAAATTCCAGAGGGATGCCAGGAGGATCCCATCCCATGGAATTCCCGTGGAATTTCCTTTCCTCTGTTGCCTTCTGGACACCCTTTGGAAAAGGCCCGATTCCCATCTCTCCCCAAAATTCCCAAATCCCCAATTTTGGCGTCAACCCCGCCCTGCTGGCGATGGTGGAGTTGGGAATCTTTTCCGGGATCAGAAAGGGCTGGAAATCCCTGGATAAAGGGCCTGGAAAAGGGACAAAGCCTCGTTTCCATCCCGCGGGAGTTTATTCCCATCCCCGCTGGGTGCAATCCATGGATTTGGGTGGTTTATTCCTGGTTTTCCTGCTGGTTTCGGGCGGGAAGGAGGAAATCCATCAATTCCCAAACTCCGCTGGAGTTCCCATGGATCCGACGGAGCACGACTGGAAAATTTCCCATCCAGGCCCTCCTGGGGCCGAATCCCAACCCAGGGATCAGGAAAACCTTGGAATTCTTTCATTTCCATCCCTTTCCCCTCATTCCTTATCCGTGCAGTCGGAATTCGGGTGGGAAATCAACCAAAGCCAACCGGGATTTACCCTTCCAGGAGCCGGGAATTGGGATTTTCCATGGCCCGAGCCTCCCGAAAGTTGGGAATTCTTTTCCCACTCACTTTTCTCGTTGGCGTAGTAGAAGAAATTCCTTTGGGTGAGGACGCACCAGCGCTTGTGCCACTCGGAGCCGAAAAAGCTGGGCTCTGGAACGGGGGAAAAAAAAACGGGAAAAGTGGGAAAAATCGGGAAAAGAGGGAGAAAATCGGGGGAAAATCAGGAAAAGAGGGAGGAAATGGAGAAAAAATCGGGGAAAGAGGGAGAAAATTGGGAAAAGAGGGAGAAAATAAAACGGGAAAAGAGGGAGAAAATCAGGAAAAGAGGAAGAAATCGGGAAAAATCGGGAAAAGAGGGAGGAAATGGAGAAAAATCGGGAAAAGAGGAAGAAAATCGGGAAAAGAGGGAGAAAATCAGAAAAAGAGGGAGAAAATCAGGAAAAGAGGGAGAAAAATTGGGAAAAGAGGGAGAAAATCAGGAAAAAATGGGAGAAAATCGGGAAAAGAGGGAGAAAATTGGGGGAAAATCAGGAAAAGAGGGAGGAAATGGAGAAAAAATCGGGGAAGGAGGGAGAAAATTGGGAAAAGAGGGAGAAAAATTGGGAAAAGAGGGAGAAAATCAGGAAAAGAGGGAGAAAAATTGGGAAAAGAGGGAGAAAATCAGGAAAAGAGGGAGAAAATCAGGAAAAAATGGGAGAAAATTGGGAAAAGAGGGAGAAAAATTGGGGAAAGAGGGAGAAAAATTGGGAAAAGAGGGAGAAAATCGGGAAAAGAGGGAGAAAATCGGGAAAAGAGGGAGAAAAATTGGGAAAAGAGGGAGAAAATCGGGAAAAGAGGGAGAAAATCAGGAAAAGAGGGAGAAAAATCGGGAAAAGAGGGAAAAAATCAGGAAAAGAGGGAGAAAAATCGGGAAAAGGGGGAAAAAATCGGGAAAAGAGGGAGAAAAATCGGGAAAAGAGGGAGAAAAAATAACGGGAAAAGAGGGAGAAAATTGGGAAAAGAGGGAGAAAATCAGGAAAAGAGGGAGAAAAATTGGGAAAAGAGGGAGAAAAAATAACGGGAAAAGAGGGAGAAAAATCGGGAAAAGGGGAAGAAAATCAGGAAAAGAGGGAGAAAAATCGGGAAAAGAGGGAGAAAAATCGGGAAAAAGGGAGAAAAATCGGGAAAAGAGGGAGAAACATTGGGAAAAGAGGGAGAAAAATCGGGAAAAGAGGGAGAAAAAATAACGGGAAAAGAGGGAGAAAATTGGGAAAAGAGGGAGAAAATCAGGAAAAGAGGGAGAAAAATTGGGAAAAGAGGGAGAAAAAATAACGGGAAAAGAGGGAGAAAATTGGGAAAAGAGGGAGAAAATCAGGAAAAGAGGGAGAAAAATTGGGAAAAGAGGGAGAAAAAATAACGGGAAAAGAGGGAGAAAATCAGGAAAAGAGGGAGAAGTAAAAACGGGAAGAGAGGGAGAAAATCAGGAAGAGGAAAAAAATCAGGAAAAGAGGGAGAAAAATCGGGAAAAAAGCTGGAGAAATCCTCCTTCTCATTCCTTTGGGACGCGTTTCTCACGGCAGGCGACGCGCTCGGGGTTAAATCTCCGTCAAACGTCTTTAAGCCCGAGCTCAGCGGGAGTTAAGCCAGGCCCAGCTCTGAGCTCCGCTCAGGGAATAACCGGGAGCTGTTTCTGCCTCTTCCCATCAATAATTCCCGAGGAAATCGGATTAGGGCAGGGAATAATTTGTGGCTTTCACAGGAAAAGCGAGATAAGGCCGAGGCTGATCCCGAGCCCTGCTCTTATCTCCGCATTAACCCTGGGATGCTCCCGAATCCCCGGAGCTTCTCCCGCTTTTTTCTCCTCATTAGTTTTGCCCTCCAGGCCTGGGCCCGGCTTAATTTAATTCCAAGCTTTAATTTGGATGCATTTGGATGCTCTGGACAAGGGAACGGATCCAGCAGGGCCTTGGAAAAACCTGGAAGCTGCGGCCTGGGGGAAATCCATGGATTTCCTGGGTTTTCCTGCTGGTTTTTAAGCTGGAAATGTGGGATTTTCCCGAATTCGGAGGCGACAATTCCGGAGCTCGTCGGCTAATTCCAGGTTTTACCTCGGGATCTCTTCTCCAGGTATCCTTGCTTCAAAATATTCCCGGAATCCTGGACGGGCCTTGGGATCTCTTCCAGGCCTACAGGGAGCAGAGCAAAGGGAAATCTTGGAATTTCCCATTGCCACATTCCAAGGTTTCCAGCCCCTTTCCTTGGGGACGCAGAGCTGGGATATTGGTGGTGAAATCCCGGGATTTGGGTGGGAATGAACCTCAAAGCTCAGCCATCCCACAATTCCCACTAAACCTGGGCGCTCCGAGGCTCCATCCCAGCTCAAATCCCGGGATTTGGGTGGGAACGAACCTCAAAGCTCAGCCATCCCACAATTCCCACTAAACCTGGGCGCTCCGAGGCTCCATCCCGGCTCAAATCCCGGGATTTGGGTGGGAATGAACCTCAAAGCTCAGCCATCCCACAATTCCCACTAAGCCAGGCCGCTCCAAGGCTCCATCCCAGCTCAAATCCCGGGATTTGGGTGGGAATGAACCTCAAAGCTCAGCCATCCCACAATTCCCACTAAACCTGGGCGCTCCGAGGCTCCATCCCAGCTCAAATCCCGGGATTTGGGTGGGAACGAACCTCAAAGCTCAGCCATCCCACAATTCCCACTAAACCTGGGCGCTCCAAGGCTCCATCCCGGCTCAAATCCCGGGATTTGGGTGGGAATGAACCTCAAAGCTCAGCCATCCCACAATTCCCACTAAACCTGGGCGCTCCGAGGCTCCATCCCAGCTCAAATCCCGGGATTTGAGTGGCAACAACCGTTACACCTCAGCCATTCCGCGTTTCCCACTAAACCAGGCTTTTCCAGGCCCCATCCCAGCTGGAATGCTGAAATTTGGGTGGGAACAAACCTGAAACATTCCCATCCCACAATTCCCACCAACCCCGGGTTTTCCAAGCCCCCCATCCCAGCTTGAATCCCGGGATTTGCCGGAGTTTAGATCCTCTCCAGCTCCAGCAGGAGCTCCGATCATTCCCGCTTTTCCGTGCCTCGGTTTCCCAGCTGGAAAATTGGGATAAGGGAGACTCCTTGACCGGATAAACGGATGGGTTTAGGGAGGAGCCGATCGGATCGGAAAAGGCTCAGGAAAATTGGGATCTGCCGGGAGGGGAAAAACAGAACCGTGACAAATAAAGGGATAAAAACACAAATCCGGGAATCCAGAACTCTGAAATCCCTGGAATTCCTTCCCTGTTCCCTCTCTCCCTCATCCCAACATTCCGACCCCGGCTCTGATCCACAGCGAGCCGGAAAATCCTGAATCATTCCCTAATGGAGCATCCGTCCCATCCATCAGCGGGCGGGAATTTATCCCCATTAATTCCCTAATCCATGATAAATTTCCCGTCCTTTCCTGTCGGCGCGGGGACTCCGTAAATCCCGACTTTTCCTCCGGCTCCACCGGAGCGTTCAGGTGTGCTCCGACCATTCCTCGTTAGCCCGACGGCCTCATTTTCCCGGGAATGGCCTGGGAGGCTTCAATTTCCCGGGAATGGGGAGGACTTGGAGGTCTGGTTTTTCTGGGAATGGCCTGGGAGGCCTCGTTTTAGTGGGAATGGCTTTGGATCCTTCATTTTCCTGGGAATGACCTTGGAGGCCTCGTTTTCCAGGAATGACTTGGGATCCTTCATTTTCCCGGGAATGGCTTTGGATCCTTCATTTTCCCGGGAATGGGGAGGACATGGAGGCCTCATTTTTCTGGGAACGGCTTTGGATCCTTCATTTTCCTGGGAATGACCTTGGAGGCCTCGTTTTCCTGGGAATGACTTGGGATCCTTCATTTTCCCGGGAATGGCTTTGGATCCTTCATTTTCCCGGGAATGGGGAGGATTTGGAGGCCTCATTTTTCTGGGAACGGCTTTGGATCCTTCATTTTCCTGGGAATGCTGAGGCCCCATTTCCCAGGAATGGCTGTGGATCCTTCATTTTCCTGGGAATAGAGAGGTCTTGGAGGCCTTGTTTTCCTGGGAATGGTGAGGCCCCATTTCCCGGGAATGACTTTGGAGGCCCCATTTTCTGGGAATGGCCTGGGAGGCCTCATCCATCACCCAGATGGGATGGGAACATTTCCGGGATTGCAGCTCCAGGCGTTTATTCCAAGCTGGAATCTCGGCTTGGACACAATCCAAGCCTGGACGTTGTCACTCAAGGATCCGATGGATCCCCTTCCCTCCTGGAATTCCACACCTCATTTTTCCCAATATTCCCACGATTTCCACTTCTCCATCCGCCTTTTTGTTCTTCCCAAGGTCTGGAATCCCGAAATCCCGGAAATTTGGGGTCTGGGAATCCTCCCAGGCGGGAATTGGGAACAGGGAGCATCCCTGGAGCTCCGGAGGTGGAAGAGGAGGATCCCGGAGCCTCCGGTGTCGGCTGATCCGGGGGCAATGGGATGAAACCTCTTCCATTAGGGAAGAGTGGGAGTTTCCCGGAGTCCAAACAATCCCAGGGATTAATGAGGTGCCGGGAGCTGCTTCCCAAATGAAAAAAAAAACCCAGGAAAAATGAGCTGGCCGCTTCCTCTTGGAAAAGCTCCCAAGTGCCTGAAAATTCCAGGGGTTCCCTGCGGATCCAGGTCTCCAAAATTTATTTAATACAAAAATAGGGATGGAAAAAAATAAAGGGAAGATGGGGAGGGATAAAATCGGGATCGGATTTATGGGAAAGGCAGGGAATGATAAAATCGGGATCGGATTTGAGGGAATTCTGACGGGAGCGGGGATGAATCCCAAGAGGGAAGGGCAGCGGGATCGGTGCTGCGGGAATGGGGATGGAGCAGCTCCTCAGAGCCTTCATCCCAACTTTCTGCTGGAAATCACCGGGATGGGATTGTCCCATGGGAAATCCAGTCTGGAATTTAGGCGGGACTTTGGTCGGATGGGTCCAGCTCAGCCATGGGAAGTCCGTCCTAAATCCTTCATCCTCATCCCGATTCTGATCCCGATCCTCATCCTCATCCTCATCCTCATCCCGATCTTCATCCTCTTCCTTCATCCTCATCCTGCTCCCAATCCTGATCCTGATCCCGATCCTGATCCTCATCCTCATCCTCATCCTGATCCCAATCCTGATCCTTCATCCTCATCCTCATCCCAGCCCCCAACTCCATCCCAGCAATCCCAAACCACTTCCCAGGCCTTGAATCCCGCAGGAATCCCGCTGGAATATCCCACCCCAGAGCCAGAGCCGGGCTCAACCTTGGGATTCCCTCCTTTGGGATCACACAGGAATCCCCCAAGGGAATCCCAGCAATTCCAGAGGCGGCTCACTCAGGAATTCCAGAGGCAACAAATCTGGGAATTCTGGAGGTGGCAAACTCAGGAATTTCGGAGGTGGCAAACTCAGGAATTCCAGAGGCGACAAACTTGGGATAACTCCCCCAGCGGAGCAAATCCTGGGGGGAACCCAGCATTTCTTGGGATTCCATCCATGGTGAACAGCTCCCATAAATCCCAGCGCATCCCTGGAATCCGCGGAGCGCCGGGATCACCCCTCTGGCCCCGCATCCGGCCGGGAAGCGCGGCTGGAGCGCAGCCACGACTTCTCCGTGTTCCCGATAAGGAGCTCATCCATCACGGCCGGGGAAAGGGGAAAGGGCGGGAGCGGGGCCGGGATTTATCGGGAATGTGTCATTCCATGCGCACGCCCCGCGGGACAAATGGATCCTCCATCATTCCCGGCCGCTCCGCACCTGCGGCCGCACGCGCTCCGGGAGAGGGCGGCCGGAGCCATGGGTTTGATGGATTTTCCCGACTTTAATGGATGTAAACAAACAAAGGAGAGAGGGAAACATCAAATAATTCCCGTGACAGCTCCCGAAAGGAGCCGGGAGAGCGGGAAGCGCTTCCCAAAGGGAGCCGCGTTTGATGTGGGATCGGGATTTGTAAACAGCGGCAGCTCCGGATCGCGCCTTATCCAAATATTTCCCTTTCCCAGCGCCGGCTGAAAGTCGGGAATGACGGCTTTGGACTCTTCAACTTTCAGCTTTCACCCCGCGGCTCGGGAGGGGAGGGAGAGGGGGAGCCCCCCCCACCCCATTCCCGCCGGGATTTGATCCTTAATTCCCCTTTGGAAAAGCTGCTCTGGGGCACCTGGAGATCAAACTCCCAGCGCTGCATTCCCGGTTTTCCAGAGGGTCCTGAGCTCCTCCAGCGACCCCTCGGCCCCCAGAGGAGGGCGTGGAGGAGGGAGGGTGGGAAGGGGGGTCATTCCCATCATTCCCATCATTCCCATCATTCCCATTCCCACCGGGATTTGATCCCAATCCTCCTTTGGAAAAGCTGCTATGGGGCACCTGGAGATCAAACCCCAGGGCTGCATTCCCAGTTTTCCAGAGGGTCCAGAGCCCCTCCAGGGGTCATTCCCATCATTCCCATCATTCCCATCATTCCCATTCCCGCCAGGATTTGCTGCCTAATTCCCCTTTGGAAAAGCTGGAGATCAAACCCCAGGGCTGCTCTTCCCACTCATTCCCAGTTTTTCAGAGGGTCTGGAGCCCCTCCGGGGACCCCTCCGGTCACAGCCTTCATCCACCCCATCCATCCCATCCCATCCCACCCCATCCCATCCATCCCATCCCATCCCATCCCATCCCATCCCATCCCATCCATCCCATCCATCCCATCCCATCCCATCCCATCCATCCCATCCCATCCCATCCCATCCCATCCCTTTTTTCCCTCCGGGAAGGGCTCCAGGCTCAGGAGCCGCCCATGAACCAATCCCAGAGGGATGAAACTCCCCCGGCCATGGAGAACCAGGATTTGGGATGGGATAGGCTCAGGATTTGCTGAGCCGGGGGTGCCAATCCCAAATCCCGGTGGGATCATCCCTACCCCTTCTCCTTATTCCCAACAGCGAAAAGGAGACACGGGGCAACGATCCCAGGGAAAATCCCAAACTTTGGGGAGCTGAGGCTGGCACAGAGTGGGAATTCCACGTTTAATCCCGGCGCTAAAATTCGGGAATGAAAGGAAGGGAATTAAAGAACCTCTCGGCCATAAATATCCCGGGAATTCCCACCCGGACTCCGGGGTCACATCCCGGCTCTTTAAAAACTCATCCCAGGAAAATCAAGTGCTCCCATCGCCTTCCCGGGAATATTTACGGCCTCCGGGAAGGGCTCGAGGGCAGAATTCCCACTTGGAATGCCAGAGGTCAGCGCAGGGACGGACGCGGCTGAGGGATTTCCCTCCCGAGGCTCCAAGGCCGCAGATCCCAACCCTGGAGCTGCTCCCAAGGGACGCTCCCGGGCTTTGGGGTCGCGTCCCGGGGCAGGAATCAGGGAAGGGCCGTGTCATTCCAGGATTTTGCCACAAGGAAGCAGCAGAAGCTCAGGATTGGAGCCGGGAGCGGGAGCGGCCCCGGCGGGAGCGGCGGCGGGGGCTGGGATCCCAAATCCCAAATTTCCGCCCCAGAAAAGGGCTGGGAACCCCGGCTGCGCTCCCAATTCCCAAATTTCCACCCCAAAAAAGGACTGGGAACGCTGTCTGGGATCCCAATTCTCAAATTTCCCATCTCAAAAAGGGGCCGGGAACGCCGGTCGGGATCCCAATTCCCAGTTTTCCACCCCGAAAGGGGCTCTGCTGATTCCCTGGACCCCCCTTCCCGAATTTCCACCCCCAAAATTCTCTCCCCCCCCCCCCCCCCCCCCCCAAACGGACACCCCAAACCTCTGCCCCAAGCCAGGTTGGAATCTGTGGGAAATTGAATTTTCTGGGACCTTGCTCCCAATCCTGGAGCTTTTTATCCTAAAAATCCCGGAGAGGAGGGTACCAGAGAGGGGAAAAAAATCCTAAAACCAGAACTGGGGGAAATTGGGCTTTCCCAGCTCCCGGTTTGGTGTTAAACCGGTCAAGTCCGGCTTTTCCTGATCCCGTTTTCCTTAAATCCATGCTCAGCTCAGCCCAGGGGACATCGGAGGGTCTTGGACCCATCCTTGTCCCTGTCCTTATCCCTGTTCCCATTCCTGTCCCTGTTCCCATCCCCATCCCTGTCCTGTCCCCATCCCTGTTCCCATCCCCATCCCTGTCCTTGTTCTCATCCCTGTTCCCATCCCTGTCCCTGTCCCTGTTCCCATCCCTGTCCCTGTTCCCATCCCTCCAGATCTCCCTTTATTCCTGATTTTGCGGTGGCAGCTCCGTGCCCCCATTCCCGCTCCGACTGGGAATTCCAAGGGAAGTGGAGGCGGGGTTCGAAGGTCCCTGTTCCCATCCCTGTTTCCATCCCCATCCCTGTTTCCATCCCTGTCCCCATCCCTGTTCCTGTTCCCGTTCCTGTTCCCATCCCCGTTCCCATCCCTGTCCCTCCAAAACCCCTTTTTCCCGCCAGTTTTAGGATGGTAGCACCTCCACGCCCCCATTCCCACTGGGAATTCCAGCGTAGGAGGGGTTGCCAGGTCCCCATCCCTGTTCCTGTCCCCATCCTTGTTCCCATCCTGTTCCCATCCTGTTCCCATCCTGTTCCCATCCCTGTCCCCATCCCAGTTCCCATTCCCATCCCTGTTCCCATTCCTGTTCTCATCCCCATCCCTGTCCTTGTTCCCATCCCTGTCCCCATCCCTGTCCCCATTCCCATTCCCATCCCTGTCCCTGTCCCTGTTCCCATCCCTGTCCCCATCCCTGTTCCCATCCCTGTTCCCATCCCCATCCCTGTCCCATCCCTGTCCCCATCCCCATCCCTGTTCCCATCCCTGTTCCCATCCCTGTTCCCATCCCCATCCCTGTTCCCATCCCTGTTCCCATCCCTGTCCCCATCCCTGTTCCCATCCCTGTTCCCATCCCCATCCCTGTTCCCATCCCTGTCCCATCCCTGTCCCCATCCCCATCTCTGTTCCCATCCCTGTTCCCATCCCTGTTCCCACCCCTGTCCCTGTCCCCATCCCCATCCCCATCCCGATCCCTCCACACCCCTTTATCCCCAATGTGAGGCTGGCCCCATTCCCGCTGGGAATGCCGATGGAAGCGCCGGCTCCGCTCCCGCTTTTCCCTCTCCTGACCTCATCGCTTTTCCCCTCTCCGAAAGTGCTGAGCGCGGCTTTCCCGGGAATTATTTATCCGCGGGAGAAATGATTAAAAAAATTATTGGGAAAAAAAGGGAGATAAAACAAAACATCGATCGCTCCGGCCGCATCCGCCTCTGGAAATGTGGGAAGTGACAGCGGATAAAGGATGGCCGGGCCGGAAAAAAACAGGAGCTGCTTTTTATGGCAGCTCAGATTCCCACCAAGTCATAAATCCGGGATGGTACGGATCGGGAAAAGCTCCAAATGTGGTGGGGTTTGGGGATTTTTGGATAGAAATCCAGGTGGGATCAGGGCTCCAGGACCCCAAATCCAGATGGGATCAGAGCTCCAGACCCCAAAATCCCAGTTGGATCGGGGCTTTGGGACCCCAAATCCAGGTGGGATCAGAGCTCTGGATCAAGGGGTGACATTGGGACCTTATCCCAAAATCCAGGTGGGATCAGAGCTCCAGGACCCCAAATCCAGGGGGGATCAGAGCTCCAGACCCCAAAATCCCAGTTGGATCGGGGCTTTGGGACCCCAAATCCAGGTGGGATCAGAGCTCTGGATCAAGGGGTGACATTGGGACCCTATCCCAAAATCCAGGTGGGATCAGAGCTCCGGATCCAGGGGGGACATTGAGACCCCAAATCCAGGCTGGATCAGGGATCCAGGACTCAGAGGGGACAACGGGACCTTATCCCAAAATCCAGGTGGGATCAGAGCTCTGGATCAAGGGGTGACATTGGGACCTTACCCAAAATCCAGGTGGGATCAGAGCTCCGGATCCAGGGGGGACATTGGGACCTTATCCCAAAATCCAGGTGGGATCAGAGCTCCGGATCCAGGGGGGACATTGGGACCTTATCCCAAAACCCAAGGATGGGGATTTGGGATTAAACAGAACCCCAGGAGGTTTCTCCCATGGGAATGCGGCCTCTTCCCAGCCCGGATCTGAGCCAGGATGATCCCAAACTTTCCCCTCATTCCCCCATTCCCTGGGAAGGGAGGGACGGGGACATCTCCGGGAATTTGTCACCCTGCTGACATTTATGGGGCCCCGAAATTGGAAAAGGGAGGATTTTATTGCTCTCTCCGTCAAAAACCGCGGCTCCATCTGAGGCCCGGGAACCGTCAGATCGATATCCCGGCCTTTCATATCATCCCGGGAAACAAAAAAAAAAATCATTATCCCGTTACTTTTATTATGGAATTATGGCTGAAAAATGGGAGCTGCTGGCGCTTTCCATCTCCTCGGCCGTTTTTAAGGCGTTTTTCCCTTCCCTGGTGCCTCCGGATTGAGTCCCGCCGGGATGGGGAGTGGGATTTGGGTGGGGGTGGGAAGGGCCTGTGGATCTGGGATGGGGATTTTGGGAATCCCAGAAATCCAGGATGGGGATTTTGGGAGCCCCACAGGTCCGGAGAAGGGATTTGGGGAGCCCCATAGATCCGGGATGGGGATTTTGGGAATCCCAGAGATCCCTGCAGCTCCAGGATGGGATTTTGGGAGCCCCACAGGTCCAGGATGGGGATTTTGGGAGAGACCATCTCAGAGCCCACCCCAGAACCTTCTGAGCCTTCCAGGAACACCCTTGAGACCCTCACAGAACCTCAGGAACCATCACAGGAGCTCGGATCCCACCACAAAACCTCTGAGCCTTCCAAAATCCCCCCTGAGCCCAGCAGAGACCTTCTGAGATCATCCCATCACCCCTGAGACCATCCCGGCTTCTCAGAGCCTTCCAGAACCACCTCCGAGCCCACCAGAGAACCTCCGAGCCCACCAGGGAACCTCCGAGCCCACCAGAGAACCTCTGAGCCCACCAAGGAACCTCTGAGCCCACCAGGGAACCCTTGAGCCCACCAAGGAACCTCTGAGCCCACCAGAGAACCTCTGAGCCCACCTGGGAACCTCCGAGCCCACCAGAGAACCTCTGAGCCCACCTGGGAACCTCTGAGCCCACCAGAGAACCTCTGAGCCCACCTGGGAACCTCCGAGCCCACCAGGGAACCCCTGAGCCCACCAGGGAACCTCCGAGCCCATCACAAAACCCTTGAGCCTTCCAAAACCACCTCCGAGTCCACCAGAGAACCTCTGAGCCCACCAGAGAACCTCCGAGCCCACCAGAGAACCCCTGAGCCCATCACAAAACCCTTGAGCCTTCCAAACCCAGCCCTGAGCCCACCAGGGAACCCCTGAGCCCACCAGGGAACCTCTGAGCCCACCTGGGAACCTCCGAGCCCACCAGAGAACCCCTGAGCCCACCAAGGAACCCCTGAGCCCATCACAAAACCCTTGAGCCTTCCAAACCCAGCCCTGAGCCCACCAGAGAACCTCCGAGCCCACCAGGGAACCTCCGAGCCCACCAAGGAACCTCCGAGCCCACCAGAGAACCCCTGAGCCCACCAGGGAACCTCTGAGCCCACCAAGGAACCTCCGAGCCCACCAGAGAACCTCCGAGCCCACCAGGGAACCTCCGAGCCCACCAAGGAACCTCTGAGCCCACCAGAGAACCCCTGAGCCCACCAGGGAACCCCCGAGCCCATCACGACGCCCCTGGGGCCACCACAGAAGTCCCGAGCCTTCCAAACCCAGCCCCGAGCCCACCAGGGACCCTCAGAGCCCCTCACAGACGCTCTGAGCCCCCCGCAGAACCTTCTGAGCCCCCAAACACCCCAGAGCCCAGCAGAGAAGCTCGGAAAGCACCGGAGAACCTCGGAACCTTCCAGAACCACCTCGGAGCACCCGCCCCCGTCACCTCCCGGATCCACGGAACGGCAGAGCCGCCACGGCTCCGTCACCCCAGGCCCGGCTCGGAGCTCCCTCTCCCCGAAATCCCCCCTGGCCAGCCAGACCCTTCACGGGATTGGCGGATGACGAGCGGGGGAATCGGGATATCCGGGGAGGAAAACCAGGATCGATGCCAACGATCCATCCTGGCCTGGAGCTGTCCGGCGGTGACGGATGGACGGTGGCAGCCCCGGGGAGCTCCGCGAGGCGCGGGCAGGGACGTGGGGACGGCGGGACACGGCCCATCCATCACCGGCCACCCCAAAGGCCACCCCAAAGGTCCTGGATGTTCCCAAGGCGGGATTCCCAGCTGGAATGGGATGTGGGATGGGCCCGGCACTGCTGGAGGGGTCACGGCCAGCGGGGCCGGCTCGGGAGCCTTGGGAATATCCATAAATCCCTGTCAGGGCTGCGGGGTTTGGGATGGGAATTCCTGGCTGTCTGCAGAGGGAAAATCCGGCGGGAACGGCGGCGCGTTCCTGTTGGAGACGGGAATTTTTTCCCCCAAGTTTTGGAGAACTTTGTCCCCCGAATCCATGGGGAAAATGTCGCTTTTCCTGCCTTTGCCTCCTCCCTCTCCTTTCCGATCCATCGCAGAGGGGAAACGCTCCTTTGGAAGCCTCCCAGCCCTCCTGAGCCTCGGGAAGACAAACTCATCCCCACAAAATCCGGGATTCATGGAATGGGGGAACACGGAGCCGACCCGGACCCCGCTTTGGAATGAGAATGAGACAGAGCCGGGCTGGTTCCTTGGGATCCATCCCATTATCCCAGCTCCCATTGCAGCTGCTGGGAGGCCGGGATTGGGCCAGGAAATCCCAGCCTGGAGCACTCCAGTCCATCCGGGCCAGCCTGGAATGTGTGGATTCCCGGGATTCATGGACTGGGGGTTGCAGGGAGAGCCAAATCCTCAACCCCACTTCGGATCCAGGGATGAGACAGAGCCAGGCGGGTTCTTTGGGATCCATCCCATTATCCCAGCTCCCATTCCAGCTCTCAGGGATAGATCCAGCGGCCTCCTTCCCAATCCCAGGGACAGCCTGGCACCCGCGGATTCCTGGGATTCATGGAATGGGGAATGCTGGGAGAGCCAACCTGGACCCCACTTTGGAATGGGAATGAGACGGAGCCGGGCTGGTTCCTTGGGATCCATCCCATTATCCCAGCTCCCATTGCAGCTGCTGGGAGGCCGGGATTGGGCCAGGAAATCCCAGCCTGGAGCACTCCAGTCCATCTGGGCCAGCCTGGAATGTGTGGATTCCCGGGATTCATGGAATGGGGGAACACGGAGCCAGTGCCTGGACCCCACTTTGGAATGGGAATGAGACGGAGCCGGGCTGGTTCTTTGGGATGCATCCCATTATCCCAGCTCCCATTCCAGCTCTCAGGGATAGATCCAGCGGCCTCCTTCCCAATCCCAGGGACAGTCTGGCACCCGCGGATTTCCGGGATTCATGGAATGAGGGAACACGGAGCCAACACCTCAACCCCAGTTAAAAACCAGGGATGAGACGGATCAGAGCTGGTTCCTTGGGATCCATCCCATTATCCCACCTTTATCCAGCCTCCATGGGGGTCGCTCCAGCGCCTGGAATGCCGGGATCGGGGCGGTAAATCCCAGCCTGGAGCTCCATCCCGGCAGTCCCCAGGAATCCTCTCCGTGCCCTCTTCATTATCCCATTCCCAGCGGGAAGTTATGAGCTCCTTCCCGGCTCCCGCTATAAAAAAGTGATGGATGGCCGGGAAACCTCGGGGAGTTCATCCATTCTCCCATTAAATTTTCCTTTAATTGGTCTCGGAGTCAATCAGGAACTCGCCGGAGAGTGAATTAAGGAAAAGAAAAAGAGGGAAAAATCCATGGAGCGGGGGGAGCCGGGGAGGGGTCTTTGTGCTGCTCGTGGATAAAACCACGGGATTTGCTTCCAGAGGGGCTGGAATGAGAGTCCTGCGGGATTGAGGGATCTCCAGGAGGGGGGAATCAGCCAAGTGATGCCAAATAACCAAAAAATCCTTGGAAAACACAAGGAAATCCAGGCGGGAGCGACAGCAAAGTGACGGGAGAGGGAGGATGGGAAGGGATAATGAATCCATGATATTTCCTGGGGCTGGGACAGCATTCCCGGCGCATGGAAAGCTCTGGGAATACCCAGCAGGAATTCTTGGATTGGTGGCCGGCTGGGAATGAACCAAGGCAAAGGCAAGAGCAGCACTTGGAGACTCATCCCAGGTTTTCCAGGAATACTGAAGGCCCCATTTACCACGGAGAATTCCTAAACATCCGTTGGAAACCCAGAGAGGGAAAAGCCGGGATGGCCACGGGGATGGGGGGACATTCCAGGATCTCTGCTCCGGCCTGGACCATTCCCATGGGAATGCGACTCCTTCACCCCTTCCCTGAGGGGTCCAAAGTTTGGGAATAACGCATCCCAACCCCATCCCGAGCCAGGGCAGGATCTGCCCTCCCGGAATGTTCTTCTCTTCCCCATTTTCCCCTGGTTTTTATGGAATTTCACGGACGAGACTGAGCAGAATTAACTTCCCTACCTTCCCTGTTTCTTATGAAATTCCAAGTGTTCTTCTCCTCCCCACTTTCCCTGTTTTTTATGGAATTCCAAGGAGCGCGATCAAACCTCTCCCTGCCCTCCACCCACCTCCCACCCCAGGGGCTCAGCTCCATCCCTCAGGAACACCGGGAACGGCTCCATCCCTCAGGAACACCGGGAACGGCTTCATTCCCCCTTCCAGAACACCGAGAATGGCTCCATCCCTTGGGAATATTGGGAATGGCTCCATTCCCCCTTCCAGCAACACCAGGAATGGCTCCATCCCTCAGGAACACCAGGAATGGCTCCATCCCTCAGAAACACCGGGAGCAGCTCCATCCCTTGGGAATACCGGGAATGGCTCCATTCCTCAGCAACACCTGGAGAGGCTCCATTCTCCCTTCCAGGAACACCGGGAATGGCTCCATCCCTTGGGAACACCGGGAGCGGCTCCATTCCCCCTTCCAGGAGCAGCTCCATCCCTCAGCAACACCGGGAATGGCTCCATCCCTTGGGAACACCGGGAGCGGCTCCATTCCCCCTTCCAGGAGCAGCTCCATCCCTCAGCAACACCAGGAATGGCTCCATCCCTCAGCAACACCGAGAGCAGCTCCATTCCCTTTTCCAGCAACACTGGGAGCAGCTCCATCCCTCAGGAACACCGGGAGCAGCTCCATTCCCCCTTCCAGGAACACCAGGAATGGCTCCATCCCTCAGGAACACCAGGAACAGCTCCATCCCTTGGGAACACCGGGAACGGCTTCATTCCCCCTTCCAGAACACCGAGAATGGCTCCATCCCTTGGGAATATTGGGAATGGCTTCATTCCCCCTTCCAGGAACACCGGGAATGGCTCCATCCCTCAGCAACACCCGGATTGGCTCCATCCCTCAGGAACACCGGGAGCAGCTCCATTCCCTTTTCCAGCAACACTGGGAGCAGCTCCATCCCTTGGGAACACCAGGAATGTCTCCATCCCTCAGAAACACCGGGAGCAGCTCCATCCCTTGGGAATACCGGGAATGGCTCCATTCCTCAGCAACACCTGGAGAGGCTCCATTCCCCCTTCCAGGAGCAGCTCCATCCCTCAGCAACACTGGGAATGGCTCCATCCCTCAGGAACACCGGGAGCAGCTCCATTCCCCCTTCCAGAACACCGGGAGCGGCTCCATCCCTCAGCAACACCGGGAATGGCTCCATCCCTCAAGAGCACCGGGAGCGGCTCCATTCCCCCTTCCAGGAGTGGCTCCATCCCTCAGCAACACCGGGAGCAGCTCCATCCCTTGGGAATACCGGGAATGGCTCCATTCCTCAGCAACACCTGGAGAGGCTCCATTCTCCCTTCCAGGAACACTGGGAATGTCTCCATCCCTCAGGAACACTGGGAATGGCTCCATTCCCCCTTCCAGGAACACCGGGAATGGCTCCATCCCTCAGCAACACCAGGAGCGGCTCCATTCCCCCTTCCAGGAGCGGCTCCATCCCTCAGCAACACCAGGAGCGGCTCCATTCCCCCTTCCAGGAGCGGCTCCATCCCTCAGCAACACCAGGAGCGGCTCCATTCCCCCTTCCAGGAGCGGCTCCATCCCTCAGCAATACCAGGAGCGGCTCCATTCCCCCTTCCAGGAGCGCGCCGGGAAGGAAGCGGAGCCCTAAATCTCCAGGCGGGAGATTTACGGCCGCCATTGCCGTCCTTTAGTGCAAATCCAATCGGGCAGTAATGGTGGAACACGGCAGCGCCGTCACCCGGGGCTGATGGCTCCCATAAAAGCGATGTCATTCCAAACGGATGAGTTTATAAACGGGAACAAACCCTCGGCGCTGACAGCAACATGAAACCCATTCGCCATTTAAACACTTCCCATTTTTTATTCCCGCACCTCGGAGTCGTTCCGCCGCGGCCGAGGTTTCCCGGAGCAGGGAAGCGCTGCTGGGGAACGATGAGGGTTGGGCAGGTGGAGGGGATGGGGTTTAGTCCTAAAACTGGGCTTAAAACAAGCTGGATCTGCTCGGTACAAAGCTGGATTTATCTGTTTCCTGCTTTGGAAAAGATCCCGGGAACCCTAAGATCCCCAAAATCCTAAAAGCAGTCCTAAAAACATCCCTAAAACCAGTCCTAAAACCAGCCCTAAAACCAGTCCTAAAAGCATCCCCAAAATCATCCCAAAAAGCACCCCTAAAACCGGCCCTAAAACCAGCCCTAAAACCAGCCTGGATCTGCTGAGCATCCAGCAGGATTTATCCCTTTCCCACTTTGGAAAAGTTCCCAGTGACCCCAAGATTCCCCAAATCCTAAAACCAGCCCTAAAACCATCCCAAAAACCAGCCCTAAAACCGGCCCTAAAAACATCCCTAAAACCAGCCCTAAAACCCCCCTGGATCTCAGGATCCAGCAGGATTTATCCATTTCCTGCTTTGGAAAAGATCCCAGGAACACCAAGGGTCCTCAAATCCTAAAAGCATCCCTAAAACCAGCCCTAAAACCGGCCCTGAAACCAGCCCTAAAAGCATCCCTAAAACCAGCCCTAAAACCGGCCCTAAAACTGGCCCTAACCCCCCCAGACCTGCCCAGCATCCAGCAGGATTTATCCCTTTCCCACCATGGAAAAGCTCCCAGTGACCCGAAGATTCCCAAAACCTAAAACCAGCCCTAAAACCGGCCCTAAAACCGGCCCTAAACCTCAGGATGTGCCCAGCATCCAGCAGGATTTCTCCCATTCCCGCTCTGGAAAGGCTCCCAGCGATCCCAAACCACCCCGAGATTATCGCCATGGCGACAGGCGGGGCTGAGTCCCCATTCCAGGTGCGCTTGGATTGCTCCTCCCGGAGATTTTCCGGCTCTTTCGGCACCTCCTCGTTTCCCCGAGCAAATATTTGTGGAATATTGTCCTGGAGCCGAGCGGGGGAAAGGCGGGAGAGCTCCACCTGCTCCCGGAAATCCGCGGAGTTTTTCTCCGGGATGTTTTGCTGGAAAAACAGGGAAAACCCCAAACAGGGAAACATGGAATGGTTTGGGTTGGAAGGATCCTTAAATCCCGTCCCGTTCCGTGGGCAGGGCCACTTCCCGTTATCCCAGGGATAATTCCAGGGATAATTCCAGGGATAATTCCAGGGATCCACGGGCAGCCACAGCTCCTCTGGGAATTCCTTCCCAAAATCCCACCTGGATTTCCCCTCTTCCACTTGGGAATTCCACGCGTTCCCTGTGTCCTGGCTTTCCAGATCCCGATGGAAAAATTCGGGATGCTGCCCCAAAGGATAGGGAATGTCCCTGCCTGGTGCTGGATCCCAGGGAAAACTCGGAAAATCCCATTTCCCCTCTCCAATGGTGGATTTTCTCCCACTGGAAAACCGGGATAACACTGGTGAACCTTTCCCGGGAAGTGCCGGATAATCCTCAGTGCCAGCGGGAAAACAACGGGAATTTTTCCTTGGTTTTAAGGGAATTAAGATGGGGTTGATCCTCCAGCAGCCGGATCCGACTCTTTTCCTTGGGAAAAAGGAGCGGGAACATCTTTGGCTCCTCCAGGTCCACGGGAGGATTCCGTAGGAATCCTTGATCCCTGAGGATCCGCAGCCACGGAACCGCGGGATGAGGTTGGGATGGGAGCGACCCCAAACCCCTAAGATTTTGGGAAGCTTGGGGTCACTCCAGAATTCCAGGAATTGCAAATCCTCAGGGATCCAAGCCCATCCCACCAGACCAGGCTCAGACCATTGATCCACGGATAAAACCAGGGAAAGCTGGGAAAAGGAGAGGGACAAAGATTCCCACACAATTATCCCGGAGCCGACTTTTCCAGACCTCCATATCCCGAATCCGGGGGTGTTCCTGGTGCCCACGGATCCCACCGGGATCTCCTCCCTCCCTCCCTCCCTTCCTTCCTTCCTTCCTGCCCTGGCACCGCTGGGAACAGCCTGGAATCCCATCCCGGAGGGAAGGAAGCGGCTCCGGAGGCTCCGGCCATAAATCCGGGCCCATCCCATGGAAATTCCGGAGCCGGGAATGTTTCCTCCTTCCCTGAGCAGCTCCATCCTTATCTTTGTGGGGAATGGGAGCAGCCCCTTCCCGAAACGCCGCATTCCCGCCCCAAACGGAGCAGGAAAAGCCGGAGCAGCCCCGGATCCATCCCAGGAAAACCCCTGGAATATTTGGAGCAAGGGATCCCAAAAATCCCGGGCTAAAGGAATTCATTCCCCCTAATTAACAGCAATTAATCAATGAGAGCCCGGCGTTAATTAAGACAAGTGGCCTCTGCTTCCAACAGTTTTCCAAAGGTTTTTCCCATCCTGGAATGTTTTGTTGCACCGACATCGGATTTTAGGCTGGGATTTGGAGGGATCCGGGATAAAAACGGGGAATTTGGAGGGAATGAGCTGAAATCCGGGATTTGGGATGCGCCAGCTCCTTCCCAAACCGCAGGAACACGGGAGGAGAAGTTTCCATGGATCCCAGCTTTATCCTTAGGGATAAAAGGAGCTTTAGGGATTGGTGGCATCTCCCGAAGGGATTTGAAGGAATTTCGGGATCCCTTTTTCTGGAATCAGGATTTCCCACTGCCGCCTCCTCCCAGAAATCCCAAACTTCCCCCTCAATCCGACACTTCCCGGATTTTATCCCCAAATTCCCAGCACGGCTCCCTCCAGCATCGAGTTTCCTTCGGGAATGATGGAATTTTTCCACATCCACTCGTTTCTCCCGGTATTTTATGGAAAGAAGCAAATTCCAGGGACATTCCTGCCTCTTACTCCCCATGCCTGGGGCCAATCACACCCCAAAAAACTTGGGAATCATCCCTAAATCCCATTTTTTGTGGGATTGGCACAAGCCAGGAAGACCAAAAACCTTGGGAATCATCCCTAAATCCCTTTTTTAACGGGATCGAGGCGCAATTTTTCCCACCGCAAGCTGGGAATACCCCAAAAAACTCGGGAATTTTTCCCAATCAGCCCCTGGAATATTCACCGAAGCCATTTCTGAAGGAAAAGCGCCAATCCCGAGGGATGGATTTTTATCTTTTTCCACGTGGGAGCCGCTCGGCGCCGATGTTTTCCAGGATGAACGGCTCATCCCGGAGCTCTCCGTTTTCCCAAGCCTCCCAATTCCACTAAACCTCGGCAGAATCCCTGGAAGAACTCCGCAGAATCCCATAAAAGATGATTTATCCGCCTGCGTGAGCCGCACGCAACCGCAATTTCCAGGATAAATGCCGGGTGTAAATTGTTGTTTATGTTGGATTCCGACTGTCTTTACGAGTTTTCCCGAGAAAACGGGATCTTCCCGGCTTTATTTCTTCCCTCGGAGCCGGAGAAACACCGGCGGAGCTCCGGATCGGGGGAAATGCCGGGAATCGCCTTTTTCCCGCTTTTTTTCCAGCCGGATCCTGGGAATTGCGGGAGTTCTGGGATTTGGGATCGGTTTAAAATCAGGACAATGAAAGGGAAGCGGTGCCACTCGCGGGGGTTTAATTCCAGGATCAGCCGGGATTCCCTGGAAAATTCCGATTGGGGAAAAAGCTCATTCCCACCCAAAGTTTGGCCACGGCAAGAGGAGAATTCCTTGGGAATCTGGATGGGAAAAGCCCCTCATTCCCACCCAAATTCCGGCCCCAAAGAGTGGAAAATCCCTCAGGAATTCCCCTGGATAAAACCCCTCATTCCCACCCAAATTCCAGCCCCAAAGAGTGGAGAATTCCTTGGGAATCTGGATGGGAAAAACCCCTCATTCCCACCCAAATTCTGGCCCCAAAGAGTGGAAAATCCCTCAGGAATCTCCTTGGGTAAAAACTTGGGAATGACATTCAGGAGTGGGCAGCGAAATGGGACAAACGCCAAGAATTCCCGGGAAAAGCAAATCCCAACATCTCCCACACTTCGGGAATGACATCCAGGGGTGGAAGACACGGGAATGCCGGGATTCAGGGATGGGCAGCGAAATGAGACAAACGCCAAGAATTCCCGGGAAAAGCAAATCCCAACATCTCCCACACTTCGGGAATCACCCAAAACACGGAAAAATCCTCTCCATGGGGACACCGATCCATCCTTTCCCTGCTTCCGGAGGGAAGGGCCACACCCCATTCCTCGGATTCTCCCGGAACAACCCCACCGCCAGCACAACCCCCAAAGCCGAGGAAACTTTTCCCTCCAGCAGAAAAGCGGGAAAAGGTCAGGGAGAGGGAAAACCAATCAGCTTTTCCTTCGGAGCAAAATCTGATGAGTTCTCCCGGTTTTTTTATGGAAGGAGACTCTGGCAGCTCTCCGGGAAAAAAAAAAAGGAAGAGAAAGGAGGATGAAAATGAGCTGATGCTCCTTCGGGGGCCCATTTGGAAGTTTTACTGTACGGAGCTGACAGGAAAGCTCGGGAATTAATATCCCGGAGCCGCTTCCGAGCTGCAATAGCAATTATTGGACTCGGTGTCCCTGGATAAATAATGGGACCATTCCGCTAATTAGCTGCGCCGATCCCGGCTCCCTGGAAATCCTCCCCCGCCCCTGGAAAAACGGCGGCGAATTTTCGGGAAGGGCCGTTTCTTCCAGGTTTAAAAAACCACCCCCAAAAAAAAAAAAAAGGTGGAAAAATGCAGGAGCTCTTGGCAGGTTTGGGTTTAAAAGAGGGAGGGAAAACTCGGGAAGGTTCAGAGGGAATGAAATTGCCGCTCGGTCCTAATAAAATTATCCCGGTGATTCCCGCTCCTGTGCGACTCCATTAATTCCGGAGGTGTTAATTGGGAGCAGAGCGGAGTCGGCGGATCGTAATTAATTAATTCATCAATCAACGTTCCGGGATGGTTTTTCCCGCTTCAAATCCTGGGGTTTTTTTTGTTGTTGTTGTTTATTCCCCAATTATTTCCCGGCCTCGGGATCGCCTCGTGCAACAGCGGCTGCTGATCTCCGGCTTTATTCCAAGGAAAAACGGGATCTCGATCTCCAGCCCATCCTCAGCCCTCAAATTCCCGGGATCTGATGCTCCCAGGGATTGCAGCCTCATCCCGAATATTCCGAAATGGAACTACTGAAACCTCTGATTTTTCCCGATGTTAAATCCCTTTTTCCCATTTTTTTCCCAGCCATCCCGGATTTTCCACAGGGTAAATCCTCCCCCACGGATCAGACCCCCTCCAAATGCTCCTTGGGATTATTGGGATCGTATTCCAAACTCCCTGAATTCCCAATAATCCCTGGGATTATCCCAAATCCACCTTTTCCAGAGGGTTTGGAGCAGGGAAGCGAAACTTTGTCCCTGAAATTGCTTTTTTTTAAAGCGCTGATGATCCAAGAAATTCCAGGTGGTGACAAATTCCCGGCTCATTCCAGGCTTGGAATTCGAGCACTTCCTTATTTCCTTCCCAGCCCATCCATATCTCCCAAGAAACAGGGAATGCCGAGGATAATTCCAGGGGTTTTTAAGGTGAAACATGGGAAAAGCTTGGAATTCTTCACTGGGACGAAGGTGGGAATTCCCCCTGCATCCCACGGTTGTTGTCTTTTCCCAAAGATTTCCACGGATAAATCGGGATGAAAACATCAGGATTTGGAGGGAATTTGCTTTCCCACCTGGAGATTCACGGAGCGAAGCAAAGGCACCGAGGATTTCCAGGCAAAAAAAAACCGGGATAAGGCAGCATCCCAAGGGAGCCAAAGGAGGGATTGGGAATGATGACGGATGAGCCCAAAAAAAGGAGATTTTCCCCCCAAAAAAGCCGGGAATGACGGCAGGAGTGCTCAGACCGTGCGGATCCGGCCTCCCCTCTCCTTGGATTATTTATAATTCCCGGTTTTCCCAGGGAAGGGTTTCAACAGAGCGAACGTTCCGTGAGCGCGGCATTCCCGTTATCCCGCGTTCCCTCAGAACTCCCGCAGAGCTCGGGATAAATCCATCAGGGGAAAGCATCGGGAATAAAACATTCCCTGGAAATCAGCAGCAGCCCGGAAAAGGGACGCCGGGATTTATGGAAAACCTCGCTGGTTTCTTCGGGATGGAGGCGTTTTTGGGGTCGTTGTTTTCCCCCCTTTTGCATCCCCAATGTCCCCTTTTTCCCATGGAAAATCCGCCCGTTCCGGCTGCTTAAATAAACAGGATCAAAGGAACGTTTTTCCTGCCTCTCTCGCAGGATTGTTCGGGAATAAATGCAGGGATAACAGGACCGAAAATAGGAATAAACGATTCGTCAAAAAGTGGGAATAGATCCAGGAATAAAAGGAATTTTTCCCCCCTTATTCAAAACATTTTCCATCAGAGAATTTTGGAGTGAGATCTCCCGGAGCTTTTTGGGAAGCTGGGATATTCCCAGCTTCTCGGTTTTCCGGGAAGAAGGAGCAGGGATGGATTTCAATGGATTTTTTTATATTTAAAACCTGGATTGGAGCCGGAATTCCCTGTTTTTTCCCCCTTTAAATGCTTCCATAATACCCAGCTGGATTTCTGGGAATCAGGGAATTCTGAGGTCACAGAAGGAAGCAGCTCCCACTTCCCTGCCTGAAAATTCCTCGTTATCCATTAGGAATCAGAGCTGAAAATCCAGGAATCCTCCTGGAGCAAGGGGGATGTGGAGGGCCGGATCCCGATCCCGGATCCCGGCGGGATGCAGGGATGATCCCGGCGTGGAATCATCCCTGAGGCACGGCTGGGAATGGCCTGGGCCCCGAGGGGATTTGTGGGAATTCGGGAAGAACCCGAAGGCGCCGTTTGCAGGCCCACGTCCGGAATTCCACATCCCTCATCCCAAATCCAGCGTCACACGTCCCACGTTCTGCATCCCAAACTTCCTACCCTCCATCCAGCATCTCCCGTCCCACAGCCGGCATCCCAAAGCCTGGATTCCGCATCCCGCATCCCACGTCCAGGATCTCACATCCCGCATCCTTCATCCCGCATCCAACATCCCGCATCCCAAACCCCTCATCCCAAATCCCAAATCCCTCATCCCAAACCCCGCATCCCAAACCCCTCATCCCTCATCCC
Source organism: Corvus moneduloides (assembly GCF_009650955.1). Lineage (NCBI taxonomy): Eukaryota > Metazoa > Chordata > Aves > Passeriformes > Corvidae > Corvus > Corvus moneduloides. Next base: position 1,282,000 of record NC_045501.1, on the reverse strand, counting down.
AAATCCCAAACCCCTCATCCCAAATCCCAAACCCCGCATCCCTCATCCCAAACCCCTCATCCCAAACCCCTCATCCCTCATCCCAAATCCCAAACCCCTCATCCCAAATCCCAAACCCCTCATCCCAAATCCCGCATCCCAAACCCCTCATCCCGCATCCCAAACCCCTCATCCCTCATCCCAAACCCCTCATCCCGCATCCCGTGTCCCTCCCGGCTCCGCAGGCAGGTGGCAGTGGCGCCATTTCCCGGTGAACATTCCCAGCTGGAAATCTCCAAAGCGGGAAGAGGAGGGGGGAGCGGAACCGGGAACGAACCCCCCAATAAACACCGGGAATTCTCTCCCTCCGTGGATCCTCAGCTCCCAAAAAACCCCTCAGAGGGGCCGGGATGGAGCCAATCCCTGCGAAAATCCGGGAATGGGAATTGGATGTGCTGCGGTTTTATCGCATTCCCAGAAAGTGACGGAGCCGGGATGTGCCCAAAAAATTCCAAGTGGAGCCTCCAATTCCCTCCCGTTCCCAGTGGTGTTTCCAAAGGCCCCATTGGAAAACCCCACAAATCCAAGGATCCACGGCCTGAAATCCCTTTGGAAAAGCTGTCCCAGCTCCGATATTCCAAGGAAATTACCATCAGTTGGAATAACGAGGGGGAGATCAACATCCCGCCATTCCCGCTCTCCTTCCATGGAAAACGTTACCTTTTCCATGTTTCCTGGCAGCTGCCAGCCATAAATCCCGGGAAATTCGCCCGCCAAGGTCAGCGGGAGAGGAGCAGGGATGAATTCCCGGTTTTCCGGTCAAGGAGGGAGAGGGGTCAGGGAATTCTCCTCATGGAATGGAGCTGGGAATGCCGGGCTGGGATCCGGCACTGGGAAAAGTGCTGGGAGAAGGGGAAGAGGCGCCACAGATCCCAAAGGCACCGTGGGAGCCGGGAATGCCATTCCTGGGAATTCCAGTTCAGGTGGGATAACGGAGCCGCGTCCGCCTCGGGAAAGAAAATTCCCGTTTTTTTTAATTAGCGGCACCTGCAGATGAGGAGGGAGCGGGAATGGGAGCCTGGCCGGGAGCACATTCCGTGTCCTCATCCCGAAAAAGGACGGGAAGATGGGATGGTTTTAAGCGGATGCAGTTGAGTTTCTTGGGAATGGGATAAGGAGCCTCCATGGGAACTCATTCGGTGGCCTCATCCCAAAAAAGTGTGGGAAGAGGGAAAGTTTTAAAGCAAATCCAGTTGTGCTTCCCGGTGTTCCTCTGTTTTTCGGGAATGGAACAACTTCCCAGATTTCCCAGCATCACCAGGAGCTCATTCCAAGGTCTCATCCCGAAAAAGGATGGGAAAAGGGGAGGTTTTAACCCAAGCCCGTTCTTTGGAGTGGGAAAACTTCCCGGATTTCCCCAACGGGCCGGGAATGAGAGGCCGATGTTTGGGAGAGAAATGGATTCCAGCAAATCCATCGGAGCATCCCAGGGATTCCACAGGGTTTGCTCCGGTCTTTGGATGAGGCTCCATGGGTTAATCCCACTCCTGAGGCAGGGAAAACCGGGAAAAACTGGGAAAAACCGGGAAAAACCGGGAAAAGCCATTCCCAAAGACTCAGCCGAGACCAAGGACTGATTGCTCCGATGGTTATTCCCAATCCCGATCCAAAGGGACGAGCGGGGAGGAGCAGCAGGAGCTCGGGGTTCCGTTTGCATTTCCCATCAGAATTCCATGGATTTGAAGGATTTGCCCTTAAAACTCCCTCCAACCTCCCCAAACTCCCCGTGGCCCTGCAGGATCGGGATCCATCCCTCCGGAACTTTCATCCTCCTGCTTTTCCAGGGAAAGCCGGGCAGTTCCAAGGAAAAACCCTGGCGTTCCAAATCCCTCCTCAAATTCCCAATAAAAGCCGAGGCCGTGAACTCCAGGAAATCCCCACTCCAGCCCTTCCCGGAAGACAAAATCCTGGATTTTTCCCACCCCAAATCCACCTCCATTCCCAAATCCGGGCTGGGATTTCTCCGTGTGTTCACCCAGGGCAAAGCTTCTCTTTCCCAAAGAAACCCTCTCCCTTGAAACTTCTGGAAAAGGAGAGGAAAAGCCAGATTTTTCCCATTTTTTCCTGGCCTTGGCCTCTGGATTTATTTCTTCGTGGGAATGAATCATTCCCATGGGATAAGGGCTGGAAAATCCCGTGGGATAAGGGCTGGAAAATCCCTTTCCCTGCCCCTCTCCCAGCACATTTGGTTGTTTCGCTCTCATTTCCCATCAGAATTCCAGGGATTTGAAGGATTTGCCCTTAAAACTCCCTCCAACCTCCCCAAACTCCCCGTGGCCCTGCAAGATCGGGATCCATCCCTCCGGAACTTTCATCCTCCTGCTTTTCCAAGGAAAACCGGGCAGCTCCGGCTCCGTGCAGTTGCCAAGGGAAAAACCCCGGTGCTCCCATTCGCTCCCAGAATTCCCAATAAAAGCTGAGGCCGTGAACTCCAGGCGGGAATGGTTGGATTTGACCGCGGGATGACCTCGGCCTTCCCGGCCCGATGGACACCGGCACCATCCGGCCTTTTTACAACATTCCCGGGGTTTTTTTTATCCCCCTTGGAAAGCGAATCCCAGGAGGAGCCGGAGCAGCCCTTAAACCATCCCTGACCCTGCCCCGGGAATTCATCCCGGGAAAAAGGGACGGCTCCCGTTTCACAAAGCCCCCGGATCCCGGGAGAATCCTGACCAAATAAAAATGGGAAAAGAGGGAGGGAATCTCTCCTCTCCTCGTGCTTCCCACTGCCGGGATTCGGGATTTTCCGAAATAAATGCTGAAAATCCCGATTTCAGTATCCTTGGATATTCCTAAATATCCTGATTTAAATATCCCTGAATATTCCTTAATATCTCGATTTAAATATTCCTAAATATCCTGATCTAAATATTCCTAAATATCCCCTAAATATCCCTAAACATTCCTAAATATCCCCATCTAAATATTCCCAAATATCCCCAAACACCCCCTAAATATCCCGAAATTTCCCTATTTAAATATCCCGAAATATCCCTACTCAAATTATCCCAAAATATCTCGATTGATATATCCCAAAATATCCCAATTGAAATATCCCAAAATATCCCGATTGAAATACTCCTGGCTATCCCTAACCATCCCTAACTATTCCCAAATATCCCGACTGAAATATTCCTAAACATCCCTAATAAAATATCCTGAAATATCCCCATTCAAATACCCCCAAAATATTCCCAAATCTCCCAACTTAAACATTCCTAAAAATCCCAATTTAAACATCCCGAAATTTCCCTCCCCATCCCGTCGGCTGCTCCGTGGGGTTTTTTTATCCGGGAATGAAATCCCGGCTCCTTTTATTCTCCCTCCCTCCCTCCCTCTTTTCCGCCCGGGCATAATTTTGGATCTTATTATTCCAAGGAAAATGAGGCGGGAGCGCGGCAGCCCCGGCGTTAATGGAGCCGAACGATCCATTAATCCCGAGGAAAATTACGGAGCACAAAGGTTAGGAAAACCGGGAGCTTCCCGCTTTTCCACCTCGGCACCGAGGCCTGAGCCCAAAAGCGGAGTTTTCCTCCTTTTTTATGGAATTTCCATCAGGAGATTCCGGTGCAATGCGAAGTCTGGAGTCATCCAGAGGTGGTTTTCTCCAGGAAAAGCGGAATTTTGGGAATATCCTCATTTTCCTGGCATTTCAATGGCCGCTGCTGCCTCAGTTTCCCCGGCTGAAAAATGGGAATAAGGATTCCCATTCCCTCCTCTCCCAAAGAACTTCCCTGGAGCTCTCCAGGATTCCCAAAGGGAAGAGAATTCCCACAGACTCCTCCGAATACTCCGGCATTATCCGCATTTACTCTGCCTGGATCCGCGGCTTAAAACCCACGGAATTCCGATGGAAAATGAAAACCAAACAACAAAATGAGGGAGAAACAACAAAAAGAGGGAAAGGGATTTTTTCCCCAAAAAATTCCAGGTGCCAAGGCCATGGAAAAACGGGAAGAATCCGGGTTTTCCTCTGCTTTTCCAGAGGCTGCAGCAGGCAGAGCCCGGCCCATCCCAATCCCGCTTTAATTCCCTTCGGGATGAAGGAAAAGCTCAAGGAGCTCCAAAGGAGTTCCCAAATTTCCCTCCAATCCCAGAGGGATTCAGCTCCAAAGGGTTCCCAAATTTCCCTCAATTCCCAGAGGGATTTGGCTCCAAAGGGTTCCCAAATTTCCCTCAATTCCCAGAGGGATTCAGCTCCAAAGGGTTCCCAAATTTCCCTCCAATCCCAGAGGGATTTGGCTCCAAAGGGTTCCCAAATTTCCCCCCTTTGGGAAAGCCCAGGAATTCCAGGAGCCTTTGAATTCCTGGGGATGGGAGGAGAAACTTGGGATCCTTCCCTGCTCCGCATCCAGGAAAACTTTGCCCCGGATTTTGTGGCGGGGAAGGAAATCGCTGGGAAAAGCATTCCCTGTTTTCCTCCAGGAGGGTTTCCCACATTCCCAATCCCTGACCGGATGCTGCCGCTGACACCTCAGGGACACCAGGGCAGAAATTCCCAGGAAAATCCAGCCAGGAGGGATTTGAGGAAAATCATCCCGCTGGGAAAGCGGGAATTCCCGGGAATGGCTCCATTGGCATTCATCTCATGGCTCTCTCCATGGTTTTTCCATGGTTTTTCCATGGCTTTTCCATTCCCGCCTGGAGCTGCCAGAGCACTTTGGAGCCGTTAACGTCCCCCAGGGCCCTGGGAATGATGTCCCCATCCGGCTCGGCTCCACTTCCCAAAAAACTCTTGGAATATTCCACGGAAAGGACAGATTCAGGGCGGGGCTTCCTCAGATCCCTCCTCTTCCTCGGGAATGGGAGAAGAGAAGGAATTCAAGGAATGGGACAAGGCGGGAGTTAATTCCAACCGGGTTCGGAAGCCGAGGAGGCACCAAACTGTGCCAAAGTTTTCCATGGAAAAGGCTCCAATCCCGTCCTCCGGGATCTCCAGGGGGCAGAGAACGGAGGAGTTCCAGGATCTTCCTAAAAAAGCTCCTCAGGAAATGCTGGAATGGTTTGGGATGGAGGGACCGTAAAGCCCATCCCATTCCCGCCCTCTCCCATTATCCCAGGGTTCTCCAACCCGGCCTCGGACACTTCCAAGGATGTGGAAGTGGGAAATCCCAGAATTTCCATGGGGAATCCATTCCAGCCCCTCCCCACTCTCCCAGATTGGAATTTCTCCCGAATTCCCAACTTAAATCCCTCTTTTCCAGCCTCAAACCTCTTCCATCCCAAATTTTTCCTTGTACTCCATCCCTGGGCTTTGCTCCAAGGGAAGGGATCTGAGCAGCCGGGAATCCGCTCCCGGGCTGGGATGTGGGAGGTCGGGAACGCTCGGCTCCTCTGGAATGAGGAAGACGCAGAATCCCTGAGGAAAAGGAGAAAAATGAGGGAATGCCCAGGGAATGCCAAAGGTCCCCACCCAGGAAGGAGAAAATGGGCAATAAAATCCTTGGATTCGGCCGGAGAAGCAATTCCGGAGTTAATGGAGCCCGGCTCCCTGACACCAGAGGTCCCAAAAAAGCGACTTTTCCCATTGATCCGGGAGCGGCTCCGAGCGCCGGATATTCCACATGAAGGAATTCCCAGCTCCTGCACTGTGACCCGGCGGGAAATGAAACATCCGCCCCTTTGCCTCTCCACCTTTTCATTCCAAGATTAATCCACGCCGGGAACTCTTGGCCAGGAAAATCCATTTTCCCGGTTTTCGTTGGGTTTTAAAGGGAAAAAAACCCCACAAATGCGGAGCAGCGAATTTTCCGGGAAAGGGGGGGAAAAAAGGCGATTTTTGTTTATATTTGGGAAGTTTGATTGGAATGGAAAATCCTGGGATTGAAAAGAAATCCATAAAGAAATCAAAATGCCTCCAACCAGCCCGGATCAAAGTTTAAAAGGCCTGGGATCATCCCAACAATTCCTCGGGAAAAGGTTTTTTTGGTTGAGTTTCGAAAGGAAAACCTGGATATTTTTGCTGGAGAGAGGATTTTTCTGGGAAAAAATATCCATAGAGGTTTTCCCAGGAGCTGGAGCAGACCCAAATCCCGAATGTTTGGGAGGAAAAGGACGCTTGTCCTGGTGGGATTGGATATCCATGGATGAATCCCCATCCAAAGCCATCCCAGGGCTGGGACATTTGAGGTGCTCCAGGATCCCTGTGCCGATCCAAGGGATTGATTCCTTCCCTTTCCTCTTGGAATTGCACAGAAATCCCAGGAGATTCCATCCTGGCCGACAAATTCCATGGAATTTGTCCCAAACTGGCCGAGAGGTGGAAAAACCAAGCGACAAAACCCTCAGAAAATCGGGATAAAACCCAAAATGAAGGAATTCCGGGCAGGAATCCAACATTTCTCCTGCTTGGATGCCCAGAGGGAGAAATAAATTCCAGCGGGGCAAGGAGCACGGAAAAGTCGGGATGGAGACCAGGGAATGACCCCTGGAGAGGGCCAGGAATGTCACCACAGCCCGGTGCTCCCGGTTCCACCTGGGCTAAATCCACGGAAATTCCGGATCTAAGGAATGCCGGCGGGTTAATCCTTAACCAGACCCCCCGGGAAGCCCCGGAACATTCCCAGGAGCGGCTCCCAGTTTGTTTGGGAGTCGGCCGGCCCCGGGAACGCGCTCGGCTGCTGGGAAGGAAAGGATCCGACTGGAATCTGGGGCTGGAATTCGACCTTGGGAAGCTCCAGCTGGAATTTGCAGCCCTGGAGACACCGGGAGTCACGGGGGGCACAGAAACCGGGAAAATGAAGGGGTGGAATTGAAGGAGAGGGGCTTGGAAGGTCCCTGGAAATGTGCGGAATGGCGGGAAAAAGAGGCCTCAGCTCTGCCTCAGCAGCACCTCTGGAATTCCTGAATGCCTGGAATTCCTGAATCCCTGGAATTCCTGAACCCCCGGAATTCCTGAACCCCTGGAATCTGCAGGCTCCCAAAACACCTTTGGGGAAAACAGGGAAGGAGCAGGCTCCTGTTTTAGGGAAGAGCCGCCCCTGCTCTCCCTTCCCAAGGTTTTCCTGTCCCACAACTCCAGGCCCTCGGAATTCCCCAGGTTCTCATTCCCACTGCCAGGATTGCACAGACCTGGAAAACCAGGATTTTCCCCTGGTTTTACAAGTTTAAGCCCCACAAAATTTAGGCCTCGTGGTTTCCCCCTCAAAGCCGGGCTTGGGTTTCCTCCCTAGGCTGAAACACAAAATATTCCAGAGGAAATCTGGGATCTGGGATTCGTTCCCAACTGGATGAGAAGGGGGGGAGGGGGGAAAATATTCCAGAATCTTATTCCCGGGATAAACACATCCCCCCGGGCCAGCTCTGGGATTATCCCAGAGCTTCCCCGGGCTCGGGCGCTGATTCCCAGCTGTTATCCCAAGGATTTTCTTCCAGCCAAAGCCTGTCCCGTTTTTCCAGCCCGAAAGGAAAATCATCCGGCTGCTCTTTCCCAAGAATTCCCACATTAACAGAACATTTCCAATCTGTTTATCCAGAGGGATCCGACCTTTTACGGAGCCAGAGCTCCACAGCGTCACCTCCAGAGCCTAAAAACCCTCGGAAAACCCCGGAATTTTCCTTTTTCCCATTCCCACTTCAACCAAAGGAAAAGCAGCGATTGCTCTTCCCAAGACACTGCCGGGAATTCCTCCGAATTCTCCTTTTTCCCCCCAGTTAAGGGACTTTGGAGGGGAAATTTTCCCAAAGAAGTGAAAAGAGCCCCAAGGAAAGCTCGGAACGCCAATGATTAACCGAGCTCCAGGCAGGGGGGAGCAGACGGAATTCCCAGGGATAATTAAACTCTGGGATCTGATCCCAAACCGCTCCAAACCCGCCCAGATCTGCCCCCGGCAGAGCTTGGGATGGCTTTTTTTTTTAGGAGCACCCAACCAAGGCGGAGCTTCCGGCTGATCCCAGAGCGCCCGGAGGCTTTGGGATGTAAAAACCGGGCTCAAACTGCGGCTCTGGGGTTGGCGCAGGGCTGGGGGTGGGAAATGTGGCTTTTCAGTGGGGAAAACAGGGAATTGATCCCATTTTCCCTTCCAGGAGCGTCCCTTGGGAGGCAAAGCTCAGCCTGGGGGGCTCCGAGCTGAGAACAGAGCGGCCGAGGGACAGAAAATGGAATTTGGGGTGTCAAAGAAAGGATTTGGGATCTCCAGAACCCCCCCAAACCCTGAAAAACCTCCCCCAAAGAAATCTAAATCTAGGTCTAAACCTAAACCTGAATCTAAACCTAAAACTAGATCTAAATCTTAATCTAAATCTAAATCTTAATCTTAATCTGTAATAACCTAAATCTAAATTGAAATCAATATCTAGATCTAAATCTAGAGCTAAAGCTTAATCTAAACCTAGATCTAGATCTAAATCTAAATCTAAACCATCTACATCTAAATAAATATAAAATACAGAAAATAAATAAAAAGAATAAATCTAAAATTATCAATACTATATAAATAAGAAATAATGTAATGTAATGTATAACAAATAATATAAAAGATCTAGAAGTAAATAAATAAAATAAAGGTAGAAATAAAGGTAATTTAAAATTAAAATTAAATTTAATTTAATTAAAATTAAAATTAAAATTAACATTAAATTTAAAATTAAAATTAAATTAAAATTAAAACTAAATTTAAATTAAAAATTAAAATTAAAATTAAAATTAAAATTAAAACTAAATTTAAATTGAAAATTAAAATTAAAATTAAAATTAAAATTAAAATATAAAATGAAATAAAAATTAAAATTAAAATCAAAACTAAAATTAAAATTAAATTAAAATAAAAAATAAAAACAAAAATAAAAATTAAAATATAAAATGAAAAAGAAATTAAAATTAAAATAAATTATAAATAAAAAGAAATAAAAAATATAAATAAAATAAAATAAAATTAAAATTAAAATAAAGATAAAGATGAAGATAAAATCCCAGTGTGGTCCCTGCAGGGATTTCATGGACACGCTGGAAAATCCGGGATTCAGGGGGGATTAAACTGAAAGAGCAGAAAATGAGCTCCGTTTGCAGCTGGGGACAGAGCGGGAAGAGAATTTCCGTGCTCGGATCCGTTCCCTCCCTGCATCCCTGCTGCCGAATTCCTTCGGAAAATCCTCCCCCAGCCTCAGTTCAGGGGGCAATCCCCCTCTCCCTGCAGCTCTGTTTGCTCCAGCCTGGCTAAACCCGGCTTAACTCAACCCCCCAAGGGGCACCTCCAGAAATAATCGGGGCTGAGGAAAGTGCGGCGGCTTTTTGGAACCGCGCCTAAAGCAGGAAATCCGATCCAACCCAATCCAACAAAATCCGAAATCCGATCCAACCCAAGCAAATCCAACCAAATCCAACCCAATCCAACCCAACCCAATCCAATCCAACCCAATCCAACCAAATCCAACCCAACCCAATCCGATCCAACCCAACCAAATCCAACCAAATCTGACCAAATCCAACCAAATCCAATCCAATCCAATCCAACCCAATCCAACCAAATCCAACCAAATCCAACCAAATCTGACCAAATCCAACCAAATCCAATCCAATCCAATCCAACCCAATCCAACCAAATCCAACCAAATCTGACCAAATCCAACCAAATCCAATCCAATCCAACCCAATCCAATCCAATCCAATCCAATCCAATCCAATCCAATCCAACCCAACCCAACCCAACCCAATCCAATCCGATCCGATCCAATCCAATCCAATCCAATCCAATCCAACCCAACCCAACCCAACCCAACCCAACCCAATCCGATCCAACCCAACCAAATCCAACCAAATCTGACCAAATCCAACCCAATCCAATCCAATCCAATCCAATCCAACCAAATCCAACCAAATCCAACCAAATCCAATCCAATCCAATCCAATCCAACCCAATCCAATCCAATCCAATCCAATCCAACCCAACCCAACCCAACCCAATCCAATCCAATCCAATCCAATCCGATCCAATCCAATCCAATCCAACCCAACCCAACCCAATCCAATCCAATCCAATCCAATCCAACCCAACCCAACCCAATCCAACCAAATCCAACCAAATCTGACCAAATCCAACCAAATCCAATCTGATCCAACCAAATCCAATCCAATCCAACCCAATCCAATCCAATCCAATCCAATCCAACCCAATCCAATCCAACCAAATCCAACCAAATCTGACCAAATCCAACCCAATCCAATCCAACCAAATCCAACCAAATCTGACCAAATCCAACCCAATCCAATCAAATCCAATCCAACCAAATCCAATCCAATCCAGTCCAACCCAACCCAACCAAATCCAATCCAACCCAACCCAATCCAACCCAATCCAACCCAACCCAATCCAACCCAACCCAACCCAACCCAACCCAACCCAACCCAATCCAACCCAACCCAATCCAATCCAACCCAACCCAATCCAATCCAATCCAACCCAACCCAATCCAACCCAACCCAATCCAATCCAACCCAACCCAATCCAATCCAATCCAACCCAACCCAATCCAATCCAACCAAATCCAACCAAATCCAACCCAATCCAACCAAATCCAATCCAACCCAACCCAACCCAATCCAACCAAATCCAATCCAATCCAATCCAATCCAACCCAACCAAATCCAATCCAACCCAACCAAATCCAATCCAATCGGATCCAATCCAACCCAATCAAATCCAACCAAACCCAATCCAATCCAACCAAATCCAACCAAATCCAATCCAATCCAATCCAACCCAATCCAACCAAATCCAATCCAATCCAACCCAATCCAATCCAACCCAACCAAATCCAACCCAATCCAACCAAATCCAATCCAATCGGATCCAATCCAATCCAACCCAATCCAATCCAATCCAATCCAATCCAACCAAACTCAACCAAATCCAATCCAACCCGACTCAATCCAACCCGAAAAGGGATAAATTCGGGATGGGAACACAGGGCCCAGGGACGCCGGGATTTCCTGGGAGCTGCAGGCAACAGGAAAAAAAGGGAAAGTGAAGTTGAACCGCAATTCCCGGATCCCGGAGATTGTGATTTCTCATCCCAGGGAACCCCTGGGGCGTCCCAGGAAAATGATGGGCAAACAGCGGCGGCAGCTGATTCCAGAGGAATGGGAATAACGGGAATGGGAATGAGCAGGAACTTCCTCCCTTGGAGCATGCGGGGAGAGGGGAAGGAGAAAGGGAGGGAAGAGGGTGGGGAGTGGGAAAAATCCACTTGGGAGAGGCTGAAATTCCCAAAAAACGGTGGGATTTGGGTTTGAAAAAAAAAGGGGGAGAGGGAAGAGGGGAAAATCCACTTGGGAGAGGCTGAAATTCCCAAAAAATGCAGGATTTGGGATTTCAGAAAGGAGGGAGAGGCGTTGGAATTGTTGGGTTCTGCTTTTGGGAGGTTTAAAAAGGAAACTGCTCCTTCTTTAATGTTTTCCCTGGATATTCCAGGGGGCTGCCGGAGCCGCTCCTTTTCCCTGGATTTGGAGCCAGCAATTCCAAGGATTTCACACAATTTCATCCCTTCCCGGCAAAAACTTGGGAGCAGAAAATGCTTTTTAACCCCCCTCGGATTGATCCGAGCGGGATTTCAACCCTTGTGTTAATCCAGGGCGCTAAACTGAGTTTAGTTAGGCCAGAACGGAGCCGGTTTGTGCAGGAATGATTGGATTTATTCCCTCTGGGAATGCTCTGATCCCGGTTCCTCCCAGCCAACTCCTCAACAGAGCCCTTGAATCGCCGTTTTTAAGGAGAAAATTCCCCATTCCCAAAGGATTTCCACACTGGATTGTTCGGGAAGTTAAAGCCGGGTTTAAGCAGAGGTTTAAACATTTAAGCGCTGCTTGAGGCTGTCCAGGTTGGGGTTGAGGAGGAACTGAATGGAACCAGGCCTGGCCGCTCCTGCCTGGCTTTATTCCCACCCCAAAAACCTTGGGAATCACAATCCCACTGTCTCCCTGCAGCCTGAAAATGGTTTCGGGATTTGGGATCAATCCCGGGCTTTGGGATAAATCTTGGGATTTGGGATCAATCCTGGTTTTTAAAGACGTGGGGGAAGAGACAAAACCTCCTCAGAGATCACGGAACAAAAGGGAAAATCTGGGAAATTCCAAGGGAAGAGGGAAAGCCTCGGCCACGTCCTGGAATGGATGAGGAATCCAAGGGAACCCAGCATCCAGGACATTCGGAATGTCGGGAATTGTGGCTTCTCCCTCTCTGGAGCCGCTGAAAAGTGCCCGAATTCCCTGATGGAATTATGGGAATTTCGCCCAGCTGAGGATCAGTTCCTCTAATGAAGAGAAATTCCAGGAGCAGGGAATGAATTCCTTTCAGGAATTCTCTGCCGAGCACCACCACGGGCCCTGAGGGATCCCTAAGAACCGCTCCCTTCCCTAAAAACAGGGAGGGAAGGGAGGAAAAATCCCTCCCTGAGCAATGGGGATTTCCTGCTCCCCTTCGGCGGGATTGGGGTTCGGTATAACGGGATGCAAAAAAATGGGATTCGGTAAAATGGGATTCAAAAAAACTGGGATTCAATCAAAGCTCCGAGGAAATTTGGCGACGATGGAAACGGGATGAAAAAGGGACTGAAAGGATTCCTAAATGAACTTTTCTTCCGGTTTTTTCCCCTGTTTTTTCCTGTTTCCCTCGGACAGGAAAAGCAGCCCCGCTGCCCATATTTCACCGCTGACATTCCCAACAATCCCGGGAACAATCCCGAGAACAATCCCGGGAACAAAGGCCCTGCCCAGGGTCAGCCCCGTGCCGGCGCTTTCCCGGCTCGCCACAAAAATCCGCCTCCATCCTGAGGCCCTTCCTGCCTTTCTCCGGCTCCAAACCCCTCGGAATATCCACGAATTCCAGGGAAAAAGGGATGGGAACAAAGAGCTCCCACCCGGAGTCAGTCGGGCGGTGACATCGGGATCCTCCACGGATCCAACTCTCCGGGAAGCCTTGAAATTGCGCTTCCATAAAAATCCATTCCCGGCCACAGGTGTCCCGCTTGGAATAAGGAGAAGTTTTCCAGCTGTCCCGGGAGCAGAATTCCCTCCCTCGGAGCAGAACTGGATTGAAATGAATTATTCCTGGAGCAGGGAATGTGTAAAGGGATCCCGGGATGGGAATTGTTCCAGACATCCAAGACTGGGGGGGAAAAAGCAGGGAATTCATTGCAGGCTCCCAGAAAATATTCTGGGGAGTGGAAAGAAAGCTGGGAATAGCAAAGGATAAAGAGAAATAAAATAAAGGAAAAGGAATTAGAATAAAGGAAAATAAAATAAAATAAAATAAAACAAAATAAAATAAAATAAAATAAACAGAAAATAAAAAATAAAAAATAAAAAATAAATATAAAATAAAATGAAATAAAATGAAATGAAATAAAATAAAAAATAAAATAAAATAAATATATATATAATATAAAATAGAAACTATAAAATATAAACTATGAAATATAAAATATAGAATATAGAATATAGAGTATAAAATAAAATATAAAAAATAGAATGAAATAAAATGAAATAAAATAAAATAAAAATAAATAAAATAAAATGAAATGAAAACCAAAATAATTTATAAAGTAAAATAAAGTAAAACAAAGTAAAATAAAGTAAAATTAAATTAAAGTAAAATAAAATAAAATAAAATAAATAAAAGAAATCCTTCCCCATTCCTTCTGTAAATCCCAGAGGGTTTTAAAAGCCACCCAGAATATTAAAATACATCCAAATCCTGGTTTCAATCCAGCATCCCTGATTTCCCTGGGCATTTGATTGGATTTTTTAGAATCCCAGGTTTTAACTTTTGACCGTTTTCACCTCCTGCATTTTTGTCCAGGCAAAGAAAAAAACCGGGAAAACCCCAAAGCTCTGAAAGGACTGAAAGGACTTTTTTTGGGAACATCTGTCACCCTACAAGTGAATTCCCTCTTCCCTCCCTGCTCTGCCGCGGCCGAGGTGAAATTCCCGCTTGGTAACTTTTGCTCGGAAACGTTTCCCAGCCCGGATTGCTTTGAGGTTTTTATCACTCCAAAATCATTTCCATTCAAACAGCACCAAAGCACGAAAAAAACTCCACCAAAAAGCGGGGAGCGAGTTAAAAAAGGGGGGGGAAAAGCTGGAGATAAGCGGGAAAAATCAATTTATTGGGAGAAGGGAGGAATTTTTCCATGGATGAGGGGAGGGAAGGGGCCGAAGCGGCGGAGCTGTCGATGGCTGTTTACACCAGGAGCCATCTGGCAGCAGAGATATAATAACAATTATTCCATGGAGATTCCACGGAGGAATCACATCCCCGTAAATCAAACGAACGCCCCGCACTCCCCCCAGCCCGCGCCGCCATTCCCGCTCTTCCCGTTCCTGCCCTGCTCCCGTTTAACCCCGGGAACGCTCCCGAACGAGGCGCCCTCGTCGTTAAGAATTGATTTTTTATTTATGGCCGCCGTGCCGGCCCGCGATATCCCGCCGCAATTCCGGCTTTATGGAGCGCCTTTGGAAATCCGATGTTTACGCCGAGATTTGTGTCCCGCCGTCGCTTCCCCACATCCGATGGTTTTTTGTGGACAGTCCGATATCCTTCATTAGCTCGATTACATCGGAGAAGGGGTTTATTCCTTTAAATTATTTAACCTTGGGAGAACCCGCTGGGACCCCATAAATTCCAGCCCCGCTAATGAAAATCATCCGTTAGGGCCGTTCCCGAGGACAACGGGAAAAGGGATTAAAATATCTCGGAAAATCAACTCCCTGCTTTCCGTCCTTGGAATCCGACAGATTCCGGGATTCGCCACAAATCTCCTTTTTTCTTCCCCTCTCGGCGCTGATCCCAAAAACTCTGGGGCAGCTAAGGAATATTTTTTTGTAGGATATCCAATTTTTTCCCTGATTTTTGGTGCCCTTGGAAAAGTCTCTTCTGGAGGAGAACGGGTCGTGAAGTCCCTTTTTTAGCTGAATTTAGCAGATTTTAGTCCCTAATTCCCAAAATAAATATCGAGCACTTCGTGTGTCTTTCCCTAAAGCTGGAATTCTGATCCAGGCATGGAAAACGATGGGATTCAGGCACGGAAAAGGGATCCAGGCATGGAAATGGGAGAGGATGGAGCCCAACCCCAAAAGTTGGACTAAAAACCCAACCCAGGGTCTGCCCAGGGCACAAAAAATGGGGGAAAAAGTGAAAATTCAGGAGTTTTGCTTCAAGTTTTGATCGATTTTATTAATTAAGAAACCAAATTAATTTCATTTAAGCCCCGTCCCCCTCACAGGGACATTTTTGGGAACCCTTTCCATCATCCAGGTCCCATAAATTCAATTATTTGGGGTTTTTTTGGTAGAAGGGGGTTTGTAACTCGTTTTTTGGGTGTGGGGTTGGTGGAGCTCCACACACGACAAGCACTGAGAAATTTTGGGAAGGTTTGAGGAGAAACAACGGGATTTGGGGTGGATTCTCTGGGAAAAGGGTCACAGAAGCATCACCGCCCCTTTTTATCTCATTGGGGGTTTTTTGTTTGGTTTGGGGATTTTGGGGGGGTTTTTAAAGCTGTTGAGAAGAGTCAAGCAACCCCAAAATCCACCAAACTGCGCCTAAAGATGAGTCGGGAATTTGGGCACGGAATAAATCCTGAATTACCCAGAATCCTCCAGTTTCCTCGGAGGACATTCCAAGCGGGCCGGGATTCACCGGGATCAGCCAAAGATCTCGGGAGAAGCCACCAGAGCCAGGAGAACCCGGATCCCAACCACCCCCTCCCCCTCACGATGCAGCCAAGCCCGAAAATCAGCAATAATTCAGGATTTGGAGATGGGAATATCCCGGTTTTGTAGTGCCTTGGAATGGAAACTGGAGTTGTTGGATGTCTGGAGCTCCAGAAGTTCTGTGGAGGCACCAGGAAGGACCAGGCCACTCTTGGGCCACTGCTGGCCACCAGACCGGGCAGCCCTGGCCAAACCAGGCCCCTCAGAGGTCTCCAAAAAAATCCACGGATTTATTTTAAAGGGATCAGAGCTGGAGCTGCTCTGCTGGGATTTGCCCAAAACCGGAGCAACTTCACCAGAATCGAACCGGAGCCAAGGGAAGAGCTCGGGATTGATTCCAGGAGGAATCCGAGGCTCCGGATCCTCATTTTCCCTTGGATCGCGCTCCCAACGTGTGCAGGAACAGGAGCACCCTGACCCCATAAACCCCACGTTTAAAGGGGGATTTAAGGACGGCTCCTCCATTTCCCAGCTCCAAGAGATTCCAGCTCCAACCCTCCTGCTCCAACCCGGGATAAAAGCGGAGCCAAAGGAACATCCAGAGGGGAATCCGAGGCTCTGGATCCCCATCTTTCCCTGGATCCCATTCCCGCTGTGACCACGAGCACCCTGACCCCATAAAACCCGCATTTAAAGGGGGATTTAAGGACGGCTCCTCCATTTCCCAGCTCCAACAGATTCCTGCTCCAAGCCAGAGCCAAGGGAAGAGTTCAGGATCAATTCCAGGAGGAAATCAAAGGCTCAGGACCCTCACCTTTCCCTGGATCCCCCTCCCAGTGTTTGTCGGAACACGAGCACCCTGACCCCAATAAAACCCCACGTTTAAAGGATGATTTAAGGACGGCTCCTCCATTTCCCAGCTCCGACAGATTCCCAACGCTCCCGGAAACCAACCCCATTTCCCTGCTAAACCACGGCTCCTCTCTTTGTCTCAAAGCCCTTTCTTTGCCTTTCTCTCCCTTTCTTCTCCTTTCATTTCTTTTCTTTTCTCTCCTTTTTTTTTTTTTTTTTTTTTTGTGCTAAACCTGTAAAAGGCGCCGGGCTCGGAGTTCATTTGGACGTGGAGCTGATAAGCCATGAAAAACACGGAGCCGGCACTGGAAGCGCTGACAGCGCCGGCGGAGCCGCGGCTCTGCCGTCGGGGCCAGCTGCAATTCGCCTTCCAGGGCTGTCTCCGAAAACAAAACCGCTCCACACGCCGCATGCAAAGAAGTTCCGAGTGCGTCGGGGGGCTCGGAGAGAGAGAGGAGAAAGAGCGGGGGGGGGGAAAAAAAAACCACATGGAAGACGAGAAGGGCGCTGGGAGTGGGGAGAGCTGCAGATCAATCATTTATAATTAACAAAAATCCGATTGGGGCTTTAAATAGAGATCAATGCGCGGCGGGGCTGAGTGGATTGCGAGGATGTATTCACCTTCTCGTAACTCTCCTCGCGAGCTGTCACACCTCCCGAAGCCCCATTTGTTTTGTTAACAAAGCTTCAGGGGGCGCCGGGCTCTCATTGAAATTTCATTAATCTAATGGAGTAAAGTCCTGGAGAAAAAAAAAATCAAATTCTCGTCGGGCGAGATGGTACCTGGGAAAGATAACCTCTGGTTGAACTCCCCGCCTCGGCGGGCTCTGCCATCCGTCTGGGAGCAGACAGCAGCGGGATGATTGCAGCCACCGGCCGCAGATCCTTCTTCTTCTGCTGCTGCTGCTGCTGCTGCCGCTGCCACTTCTGCCCCCCCGCGCCCGCGCCTGCCGGGCCCCACCAGTGCCGGTGCCACTGGGACGGCAGCGGGGCCGTGGGTGGGACTGGGATGGGGGGTCGGGTCTAAAATCATCATGGGTTTGGTTTTGGAAGCGTCGCGGGTTTGGTTCTGGAAGTGCAGCAGGGGGTCGGTTCTAAAATCTCCACAGGCGTGGTTCTAAAATCACTGGCGGGGTTCTAAAATCACCACAGGCGCGGTTCTAAAATCACCACTGGCACGGTTCTAAAATCACCACAGGCACGGTTCTGGAACAGCCACAGGTTTGGTTCTGGAACTGAATCACAGGCTCAGTTCTTGAACTGCACCAGGGGTTAGTTTCTAAAACCACCCTGGGCTTGGGTCTGGAACTGCACCAGGGGGCCGGGTCTGGAGCACCCGGGGCTCAGCTCTAGAACCACACCTAGGGCTTCGGTTCTGGAACCACCATGAGTTCAGCTCTGGAACAGGCACAGGCTTGGTTCTAGAACCACCACAAGGTCGGGTCTGGAACCACCATGAGCTCAGCTCTGGAACCACCATGGGCTCGGCTCTGGAACCACCATGGGCTCAGCTCTGGAACCACCATGGGCTCAGCTCTGGAGCCACCACGGTCTCAGCTCTGGAACCACCATGGGCTCAGCTCTGGAGCCACCACAGTCTCAGCTCTGGAACCACCATGAGCTCAGCTCTGGAACCACCATGGGCTCGGTTCTGGAACCACCATGGGCTCGGCTCTGGAACCACCATGGGCTCAGCTTTGGAACCACCATGGGCTCAGTTCTGGAACCACCACAGTCTCAGCTCTGGAGCCACCATGGGCTCGGTTCTGGAACCACCATGGGCTCAGCTTTGGAACCACCATGGGCTCAGCTCTGGAGCCACCACGGGCTCAGCTCTGGAACCACCATGGGCTCGGTTCTGGAACAGCCATGGGCTCAGCTCTGGAACCACCACAGTCTCAGCTCTGGAACCACCATGGGCTCGGCTCTGGAACCACCATGGGCTCGGCTCTGGAACCACCATGGGCTCGGCTCTGGAACCACCACGGGCTCAGCTCTGGAACCACCACGGGCTCAGCTTTGGAACCACCACGGGCTCGGTTCTGGAACCACCATGGGCTCAGCTCTGGAACCACCATGGGCTCGGTTCTGGAACCACCATGGGCTCGGTTCTGGAACCACCACGGGCTCGGTTCTGGAACCGGAGCATGGGCTCAGCTTTGGAACCACCATGGGCTCGGTTCTGGAATCACCATGGGCTCGGTTCTGGAACAGGAGCACGGGCTCAGCTCCGAAACCACGGCGGGCTCAGCTCTGGCAGTGGACGCGTCCCTCCCAGACATCCGTTCGTGGAGTTCCAGAGTGGTTTAGGTTGGAAAAGCCCTCCAAGATCAAGTCCAAACTTTAACCCAGCGCTGCCACAGAATCATGGAACGGTTTGGGTGGGAAGAGGCCCTAAATCCCATCCGGGGACACCTCCCACTGTCCCAGGCTGCTCCAAGCCCCGTCCAGCCTGGCCTGGGACACTTCCAGGGATCCAGGGGCAGCCCCAGCTGCTCTGGGAACTCCATCCCACCCCCTGCCATGTCCCGGAGTGCCTACATCCCGCACCCTTCAAACCCCTCCAGTGGCTCCACCACTGCCCTGGACAGGATCCAAGGGATCTTTATTTGGGATATCCCCACTCCTCCCCTAATTTGCAACTCCAAACTTCCTTCTCTTCCCCACCCACTCCAATCCTCGACTTCTCACTCTTCCCTCACGGATTTTGCGGGAGGTCTCCAAGGGAAAAGCTCCGCGTTCCTTCCCGCTGCTGGATGCGGCACCTCCCCAGGCAGCTCCCACTACTTTTTAGGGGATGTTGTATTCCGAATATTCCAGGAATCCCAACACAACCGGAGGAACACAACCCCGGGAGACTCTCAGCTTTCAGTTCCCACTCCCGGCAAAATTCCTCGTCCTCCTGGCTGTGGGAAACGGGCAGGAAACTTGACTCCGAGGGAGGAAGGACCATTAAAAAAGGGGAAACCTCACGGGACCGCAGGCAGGGCAGGAATTTTTTGGAAAACTCCGGGAATTCAAGTGAATGGGCGATAAAGCTGAGCACAGACATCTGCACGGCCCAATTCCGCTCCAGCAGCGGCAGCGATCCCACAGATCCTTCCCAATTCATCGGGAAAATTAAATCGGCCGTTCTCATCCCCCCTCCGAAATCCAGGTGGCGGATAAAAATCCAGCTGCGGTTTTCTATTCGGGATAATCCCAGGCAGCGCTGCTGCCGCCAGCTGTGGCGTGAGGGAGCCAAGTGCTTGGCCGGGAATCAGCACGGAGGCAATCAATCCCAAATCCTGATTATATTCCCAATTAAAGGAGCCCCAGAATTCCACAGAAATCAGGGGAATCCAACCTGGAAAATCCCAATGAAACCCAAAAATCTGTTGAAGTGCCGCAGTGGGAGCCTGGGGATGGGTCCTGGTCCCTGCACCAGTCCACACGTGGTGGCACAGAGGGGACACGGAAGATCCAGATCCCCCTCGGGACATTCCCGGGTCATCCCTTGGCTTTTTTCCCTCCCCACCCCTTCCTGTTCTCCAAGGTCTTTCCTCCTCCAATCCAGAGAATTCCAAGCTCTCCCCATCTCCAGCTGTGCCTGTGGTGGGTGGGTGCAGAGGGACAGATCGTCCTTGGTCCTGGGAAAAATTGGCACCGGTGATTCCATGGAAAACCCCATCTCGTCCCACTCCACAGGCACCTGGATCTGTGGCGCTCGGATGAGCCGCGCCTCGAGACAGGAATTCCCTCTGGAATGGGATTCCCGGGGAATCTGTGGCTGCCCCGTCCCTGGAAGTGTCCCAGGCCAGGCTGGAGCACTCCGGATTGCGGGAGTGTCCCTGGATGGCGACCGGATTGGGATTTAAGGACCCTTCCACCCCGAACCATTCCAGGATTCCGTGACTCCACAGCCCAGCTCCCTCCTTCCAGCTCCAGCTTTCCCAGGCCACGATCCTGCCTCAGCCAAGGGATCCGATTGGGAAAAAAAGCAGGAAAACATCAAGTGAGGGGAAGGAGGAGGAGTGGGGAGGGCAGTCGGGGGGCGGCCGTGCCAGCCCGGACAGTAGTGACCCTGCTGGACAAAGGGACCACGGCCGGGACACCATCACCAGCCTGGAAATGTGCAGGGGAGGACGGAGCGAGCCAGAATGAGCGTATGAGGATCCTGGTGGAGGCAGGGATTCAGGAGAGGACAACACTGAGCTGGGAAAAAGAGGGAATTCCGGAGTTATCCCACAGATATCCCACATCCCCAAACCCCTCCTGCTTTCCCTGGAGATCCCCTCTTGGCCCCTCCACGGAATCCACCTGTGGAATCCGCTCCCAGCCCTTCCCGTTTATCCCTTTCCAGCCTTTCCCTTCCCGAGCCAACCGGGATAAAGGCCGAGCAGGGAGAGGGAGGAAAAGCTCTTCCACGGAATATTCCAGGCGGGATTCAAAGAAATGAAAGAACCCCTTTTTTTTTTGGGTTTGTTTTTTTTCTTGAAAAGCACGGCACCTTTTTGGGAATCTGTGCGGGAGCAGGGAAGCGAGGAAATCTGGGAACGAGGGAGGACGCACACGGCCCCGATTCCAACCACACCACACGGATGAGCCTTGGGGGAATTGGGTGAACTTTTGAACCAGAGCTGCGGAGAGACCAGAGCCGAGAGCCTGTTCCCACTTTAATAAACAATTCCCACTTTTTTTTTTTTTTTTTTTTTTTCCCTTCCCTTTCCTTCAATTAATTAAGGTTTGGGAAAGAGGGAAAAAAAAAATGGCAGCAGAGGAATAATGGAGCAGGCGGCGCGTTCCTTACAGATGATCCTACCTTGGCTGCTTATTAAATCTCTGCATGATTGCGCTGCAGAAAATTAATCGCATTGTTTCCCTCTTTCCGAGGGCTCCGCAAACAGCTCGGGAAGCAGCGGCCCGGCTCCCGCTCCCGAGCGCCATTCCCGCGAGGAAAACAAGGGATGGAAACCGCGGAGCCGCTGGCGGCGTTCGTTTGGGGCCGCGGGTTAAACGAGGAGGGGTATGGGGGAAATTCGGGGTTTGTAGATTTGGGGAATTGGGGAATAGGGAAAGGGTTGGGAGAAATGTGCGGGGGATGGGAGGGATCTGGATCCCAGCAGGGTTAAAAGGAGGCTGGGGGGGGGCTGGAGATGGAGGCAGATCCAGCCTCCTCTTCCTCCTTCTCCTCCTCCTCATGATCCTGATCCTGATCCTGATCCTGATCCTGATCCTGATCCTCATCCTCATCCTGATCCTCATCCTCATCCTCCTCCTCCTCTTCCTCCTTCTCCTCCTCCTCATGATCCTGATCCTGATCTTGATCTTCCTGCTTCTCCTCCTCCTCATGATCCTCAGCCTGATCCTCAGCCTGATCCTCATCCTCTTCCTCCTCTTCCTCCTTCTCCTCCTGATCCTGATCCTCATCCTGATCCTGATCCTCATCCTCATCCTCATCTTCCTCCTTCTCCTCCTCCTCCTGATCCTGATCCTCATTCTCCTCCTCCCTCTCCTCCTCCTCTTCTTCCTCTTTCTCTTCCTTCTCCTCTTCCTCCTTCTCCTCTTCCTCCTCCTCACCCTCACCCTCATCCTCCTCCTCCTCTTCCCACCGCATCCAGGCTGTCCCAAAATCAGCCTCAGGCTCTGCTCACCAGCTCCAGGCTCTTCCCAAAACCCCCAGAACCACCTCTGGATTTTCCTCAAATTCCCTGGGAACAGCTGGGAATGAATCCCCGACTCCAAAGGCACCACCACAAACCCAGAGATCCCAGTTTGCGGCTCAAACTGGGATTGGGCTGAGGCTCAGCCCATCCCGAGGCCTTTGGCCCAGTCTGGATTTTGCGTTCCCATTGTTCGGAGCGAGCTGAGCACTTCCACAGCTGCTCCGAGGCCTCTGGAATTCCCATCCGGGCCCTTTGGCCACCAAAAGTTGGGAAAACAATGAAACAGGTGGGATGTCAATGAGGGACAGGGCGCGGCATCGTTCCCAAAAGAACTCCAGCAGCAAGCCCTGGAATGTCCCAAGTCCAAAACCAGGGATCCAGGCCAGTTCTGGGATACTGGGAGAGCTGGGATTCACCAGGAAGGGAAAGGGAAACACTCCAAGGGGTCCCCATCCCTCTTTTCCTTCTCCATTCCCTCTTTTCCTTCCCCGTTCCCTCTTTTCCTTCCCCATTCCCTCTTTTCCTTCTCCATTCCCTCTTTTCCTTCCCCGTTCCCTCTTTTCCTTCCCCATTCCCTCTTTTCCTTCTCCATCCCTCTTTTCCCATTCCCTCTTTTCCTTCTCATTCCCTCTTTTCCTTCCCCATTCCCTCTTTTCCCATTCCCTCTTTTCCTTCCCCATTCCCACTTTTCCCTTCTCCATCCCTCTTTTCCCATTCCCTCTTTTCCTTCTCATTCCCTCTTTTCCTTCTCATTCCCTCTTTTCCCATTCCCTCTTTTCCTTCCCTATTCCCTCTTTTCCCATTCCCTCTTTTCCCACCCTCCTTTCCCATTCCCTCTTTCCCATTCCCTCTTTTCCCATCCCTCTTTTCCTTTCCCATTCCCTCTTTCCCATTCCTTCTTTTCCTGTTCCCTTTTTTCCTTTCCCATTCCCTCTTTTCCCATCCCTCCTTTCCCATTCCCTCTTTTCCTTCTCATTCCCTCTTTTCCTTCTCCATCCCTCTTTCCCCATTCCCTCTTTTCCCATCCCTTTTTTCCTTCCCATCCCCTCTTTCCCCATCCCTCCTTTCCCATCCCCTCTTTCCCCACCCCTCCTTTTCCCTTGGAACAACCACCACAATGCCAAAACTTCCTTCGGAACCATCACCGACATGAGAAACCTTCCCAGCGCCGAGCCCGGAAGGAAAAACCAAAAAACCCCCAAACTTCAGGAGCCGAAAGGCTCCAAAACCGCGCGGCTCGGGATCTCCGGGATGAGGAGAAGCGGGAAGCGGAGGCCGGGCCGATGCAGCCGATGCGCGGCCGTTGCCATGGCTGCGAGGTGACCCCTCGGAGCCGCGGCCACACCAGCCGGGGCCAGCGGGGTCAGCGCGCGGCCGCTCCGAGCCCCGGGGTGAAAAGTTCAGGCAGCCCAGGAAAAACCAATACGGCCCCGCCGGAGCCGCTTCCCGATTTATTTCCATTCCCAGCAAGCCATGCATGGAAAATCCCGATAAATCCCATTCAGCTCCGCCGGGATCCGAGCCCCGATGGATGCAAACAGATGTCCGGAGGGATGGGGGGGGGGGGGGTTGGCTGGGTGGAATATTTATTAATAATTTCTATTAATTTCGGGATTTCCAGAATTCCTTTTGTTCTTTCGGGGCCAGGGTTTCAACCTTGCCCCGTTTGGAATTCCTGCCCTCCCTCTGGAATATTTTTTTTTCCCGGCTCTCCCAATCCAGTGTCGTTTAGGGGAGGATAATGAGTATTTACGGCCGCGCCGTCAGCGCCCCCATTGATATCCCGGCAGCGGCTTTTCCCTGGATTCCGGCTGACGGATGGTTCCACTGGATATCCCAACGTGGATCTGCCCCCTTCCCTTCCCTTCCCTTCCCTTCCCTTCCCTTCCCTTCCCTTCCCTTCCCTTCCCTTCCCTTCCCTTCCCTTCCCTTCCCGTCCCTTCCCTTCCCTTCCCTTCCCTTCCCTTCCCTTCCCTTCCCTTCCCTTCCCTTCCCTTCCCTTCCCTTCCCTTCCCTCGCCTCTCCTTGAGGAGGTCCCAGCTCTGGAGAAAGCTGCCACGAGGTGGCCACGAGGTGGCTCCTGAAGCCCTTTTCCAAGGCTCCGG